>NC_069126.1:43133853-43433853 GCF_026914265.1 Mya arenaria | reverse complement strand
TGTATCAAATAGCTGAAATTAACCCTCATATTATGTATGGCAAGAAGGTCTTGAAGGTTATTTCCAATAGAAACTTTAACACCGTGTATAGGATGCTAGGAATTCAGCTTAAATCAAAGCCCGAGGCGCTGAAAGACTATCTGCGGGCAAATATGTGAGAGTTGCAAATTTTATTTGAACATAAATAAAAGTGAAAAATGTACCGAGAGCGCTTGTGCCCACACTGGGTGAGGAAACAAACATACCTATAACTTTATGGCGTCTTGTGTCATTTTGTTTTTGTAAATGTCACTTCAATTGTCGTAATCCCCTATCCCCATGTATTTATTGTTACAATGCATGCCCCATTTCAAGCGTTTCTAAAGGTTTTTTGTTGCTTTGTTTAAATATCATACAATAAGAAAATACAATATATCATATATATATCATTTCCTTTTATTAACATGCACGTTTTGTTTAGGGAAAATCTTTTTTTTACAGACAACTTCAGCAATAATTCCATTCAAAATACACAGCTTATCACTTTAGTCGACGTATCCCCATGTATTTGAAGTTACAGTAAATGCTCTTTTCAATCGCGTCTAAAGGTTTTTCGGTGCTTTGATTAGATAGCATAAGTTAGACAAGTTTTATGAACTTACACGTTTTAATTCTTTAAGGAAAATGGTTTTATTTTTACGAGCAACTTTAGCAATAATACCTTTTAAAATGCAGAACTTTTCCCGCGGTGAGGACAAACATGTGGTCAGTTAATGTATGTAGAAACTATGTTTAGAATACCTGTCAGTTAATGTAGTTGAATCTATTTTTAGATTATCGGAACTTGTCTGTTGATGATTGTGCTTTTTAAAGTTTATTGATAAATTTAATGTTATTAATGTTTTATGTAAGTACCTGTGTAGAAATAGTACTACTGCTGTTATGAATGCTTGGTACTCTTTGGATGTTAAACAGGTTTAAACCAAACTACTTTGCTTCACCAAACATATGGATGACTCACTGTTGTATCAGGGCATGTGTGCTTATATAAATTGAAACCCTAATGTCTAAAACTATGCCAAGAATACACCGGAACGAAGCTTTTATGCAAAAAAATGAAAACATCTCATTAGAAATATAAACGCCTAAAATCATAGAATGAATAGTATCTTGTTATTGTGTTGCAGGTAAATTACAATGTATAGTATTTGAAGCATTAGCAATGCGAAACCCGAGATACAACTATTTTAAACTTAGACAATTATTTTTGTTTCTTATCTCATAAAAGTCAAATAAAAAAGCACCATTACAAATAAGCATGCTTCAGGGTCACGTCAGGTTATAATAACAAATCCTGCAGGCGATGGGACACTTGCGGTCGGTAATCATTTCTGAAACATCATGGGCTAAACTCAGAGTGAATATCAATATGTTATCTTCCTACCAGAGCCTCCATCATCTTGACCCTCATTAATCTGATAAATATAACGATCTAAAAAAAGGTATATTCTGCAATTCTGCGCTTTGAGACAAAAAAAATGGGTTAAAACGACATGAATAGAAGAAGTTCTTTGGAGTTTGTGGTCTTAAAACTACCTGCGCGCATGCGCAGATAGTCTAAAAACTGCGACTGCATCCTTTTGGTAGTATATTGTATTTATTTTATAAGGCTTTGGCAATTGTTTTGGCAAAATTTGCATTATACCCAAGATTATAAATATCTTCCATGGCTGAGAGTGTAAGATAGGTTCATTCTGACCTGAGCGTAGGGTGTTTTGCGGAAACGAGGATTACCGAGTTTCCGCAAAACATCCTGCGCGAGGGTCGGGATGAACCTATCTTACACGAGTGGCTATACTTTTCTCCCACCTCAGTTAAAAATAATTAAGTAAACATGTGTTTTTTGCTGGAACTCTTTTGTGCTTAGTGAAAATAAATGCGTATGGATATGCGATAATTCATGGTTGTCATGGATATGCGTGCAGTGATTCCGATAATATTAACAATGTGGGATGGACACCGGATATAGCACAAAAAGTGATAAATCGATAAGCGTTTTATTTTGACACATGGTAAGTTTTCTATTAATTTTTGTATATTATGGTGATATATTTATCAAAATTGAAGAGTTTTGAATACCTTGATCCTGTGCAATATACGACTATGATGGAATTGTGTCTCCTCTCTTGGTATAATTGCACAATTCAAAGGTGTATGATCGCTCACAAATGTTCAGTAATGTGGTACGATTTCAAACATAAAACAACAAAAAGAATAAAAACTGAATAGAGCGATTTTATTGTTATTACAGAATCTAGTATTGTGTACGATATCAATACGATATGTTTTGTTGTTTCGGAGATATTCATACTTTTTGATGACCTGAAGGTTTACTGGGGATAGATGAAGCAAATAAATAACTGCACAGGGGATAGCTATTAAGTGGACTGAGGATAGTAATTTTAGAATAACGAGACTGTGATAATGATTATGGCTTTTTACCTCTACGCAAGCTCTGTGGAGATTTTTCGATGTTGTCCATAACGAGGGATGAGAGCAAAAAAATTGTTGTTTTTTTGTATCTGTATGTACTTAAAACTGTTTGATTCAAATAGATTAGTTAACCATGATGTGTTTTCACAAGCATCAACATTCTAGTTGCAAATATTTCAGTATTTGAGATACGCTGGTAATCCGATTTATTAAGGAACACAAAACATATGGCCGTGTAATTTATGGCCGTGTAATTTATGTGGTGTTTGCCATACACATACATGGTATTGCTTTGTTAATCAAGTAGGTATGTTTTTGCACACATAAAGTCATCAGTAAGAAATGAGATACTGTGATCAAATTTGCAACATGTGAAGCTTTTTCTAAGCTTGGGTCATTGTTGCCACTACTTAGAACAGAATAATGGTCTTTGCTCATTCACTTCAATAAGAAATTATGTATTGTGACCAACCTTGATATTTAAGTAGCTTGCATATATACCAGGGTTTCCGCCAGGCCTTTATGGCTTGTCGGGCCCGACCTGCCTTCGGCTGGCAAGGCTAATTACCGGCACACGTTTATTATGCCGACATGCTTTAATCCGCGCAGCAACAAGCCTTATCAAAACAATCATCAGTTTTGACAATACACACTTTTGGTGCGATTGCAACGGTTGCAACGGTTGACTGACAGCCAGAAGGCGTGTCGGGACTATTACGGCATTAGTATCAGCCATTCAGGATCGACGACAGCATGAAGGCGTGTCGGTGAGGATCGACGGTGCAATTAACCAAACTCCTCCTATTCTTTATCAAAATGGGAAAGTGTGAAAAACACCACTATCGTAATTGCGACCTTCATCCCTATACATCACCTATGAATGCAAAGTAAATAATAAGTGTTAATTGATTTCGGTAGCATAAATTACGGTATGTGTCGTTTTATTTTGTTTATTGATCCCGAGTCCATTTGTTAAAATTAATTGTCCTTTTGTTTACCAATTATTAAATTGTAATTGAGAACCGTGTTAAGATATCTGTGTTAAGGGTTATGGTATGTTGTCCTATGTAATTGAGTCACGTTCCCGTCTTTAGTTTTGTGTAAAGTTATATTTTGTGTTGCTTATTATTAAACTTTGATTATTTTATCGTCCTTTTAACCCTTTACTTCATAGATACGCAATTTTACTTATCTATCCATAGCTTCATAGATACGGATCTTAACGTTTTATCCATAGCTTCATAGATACGTAATCCTACGTATTCGTAATGTAGGGGCATTTATTTTCATACCTGATGCTTGTTTATGCGCTATAAATTCATATTCATGAAGTATAAACTTCGATAAATACAATGCACTAAAAAAAACACTATGTTACTATTTAAAGAATTTCGGAAAATCGCGAAATAAGGTCACTGGTATCAAAGAGGCGTAAAACGTTGACTGCGCAGGTTTGTGGGCATTCCTGTCTCGTTTTCCTCGTGGAAATTTACACAATACTGCAAGTTATAATTAACTACCAATAATACAACTATATTTTATTGATCACGCGCCTGACGTCACAGGTCATGGTTCGAAAACGTGTCAAAATGTCGGCCATGTTGGATAAACAAAAAATCATCTGGCTTGTATAAACAAAGGCCATAAATCATTATATGGGACATATGTGTCACTTCTGTTTCGCTAATCCGGTCATAAAAATGCGCATCTGCTTCTACAAATTGAAAGTAAGTACAAATGTGTTATAAAATAATGACTATCCCTATTGTTAAACTTTGACATGACCCAATTTAACATCGATCAGCTGTTGAAACACGTGTTTTCGAATACACAAGAATGCAATGTAGAGCTAATTTCTGCCCTTGTTAACTTCAGTTTAAAACAACATTCCTGAATAATGTCATTTATATTTCAGTGTTTGTCTGACGAATCGGAACATTCTGGCTTCAATTAAAATGAGTTTGAGACATTGAGTACGACGTCGAGAATTCAGACCTCGGCATCCAGCACACAAGGATACGAGAAATGAGGATTTTTAAAATCAAACCCAAATGACAATACATGGACATGCAATAAACGATATAAATTTAGTAAACAATAACATGCAGGCCTCATTTAGTAGTTGAATAATAACTTTATTTGTTCATTGTACGTAGTGTTAAATAACCGAAAGTTATACGTACTGTGACTCTGTTGATCAACTTTTTTTTTCTTCTGTATCATATATATAAATATACCGTGCTTCTTTGTTGTGAACTATTTTTTAATTCTGTCCATCTTTGTTTCAATTCAGGTTGCATTAAATGAATTATAAAAATATGTTGTTTATATAATATTTCGTGTTATATTTGATAAATAAAAGTGTAATAAAAATTAATTTTCATAAAATTTGACATATTTTTCTGTTTGTTTATGAATATCATGCGGAAATAATTTAGATAACAAAATAAAATTTATATGACTGGATTGGAAATTTAATTCTCTATAAACTTTACATTGATGACTTATTGATTAAACCAAAAGAAATACTAAGAAAATAGGTTTGTAATACATTAGGGTTAAAATTCCAATAATATCAATAATCTCCTATGAAGTAGGGGTACTGATATGAACTGATAAGCCATGAACTGGCAGCCTCAAATGGCTTAGGTTTACATGAAGTAAAGGGTTAATTCATTTAGAAAAAAAGATAAATAAATCTGAAAATACACATTACATTCCCTTTAAGTTATTATTTAGCCGACCCGGCTTTAAAATTATTAGCTGTTGCAGCTTTAAATACACCCGATATTGTATTGTCGGAATACTTGAGAAATACCAATAATAAATGAAGAGAAACAATTAAACCTTTTCGCAAATATTTTTAATGTAAATCGGACTTGAGTTGGTAATTCTAAATCATAGGAACATAACTGTAAACTTGTTTAAAATGCAGGAAATTGCACCATTTTCATTACGAAAAAAAAAATCAACGTCGGGAGGGGACACCCCCCGTACCTCCCCTCCCGACATGCCTTATGAATTTCCTGACAAAAACCCTGTATACGTTCATTTTAGGGAGCATGGATCAAAATCATTGTTAACTAAAGTTTGCTCAATAATTTCTTATCAAATTGTACTCTTTTTGCAGATTTTTGGAAAGTTCCAAATAGACATACATGTATTTTGTATATAAAGTGTTACTATAAAAAAAAATCCCAGTTTACATGCTATCCCCAGTACACATTTCTCAACTTCCTCAGTACATAATACCCCTATCCCCAGTACAGTTATTGCCCTTCCCTAAATTTGCCACCAACTTCCACCAAATGCCATGGATTTGGGTGGCAATTGGTGGAAAATGGGTGGCACTTGGTGGAAAATGGGTGGCACTTGATGGAATATCAAGAATTCCACCAACTGCCATGAAATTTCCACCCAACTGGAGGTGGCAGTTGGTGTAAAATTGAGTCTGGCAGAACTCAGTTTTTTTTTCATGTGGCACTTGGTGAAAAAGTTGGACTTCGTTAATTTTTCATATGGCAGTTGGTGAAAAACTGAACTTAGTTAATTTTTTGGGTGGCATTTGGTGAAAAAGACTTAGAAAATCTCAAGAGTTCTGTAAAATGGAACCATTACTTATCATCATGGAATAAGAATAACATTTACGACAGTTGCTGTTCATACTGCTGTTTTAGCATCATTACAAATGCTGCTATTTAAAACTAACTGGTAATACTACTTTTGGGGATTCCTCCCACTACTACTATAACTACATGTCCTACTACTCTTCATCATGTTGGTGGTTCTATTGATGATGATTACGATGTTGGTGGTTCTATTGATGATGATTATGATGTTGGTGGTTCTATTGATGATGATTATGATGGTGGTGGTGGTGGTGGTGGTAATTATGATGATGGTGGTGGTGGTGATTATGATGATTGTGGTGGTGGTGGTGGTTGATTTTGACAATTGTGGTGTTGTTGGTAGTTCATTGTGATGTTGGTGAATATGATGATTGTGGTGGTATTGGTGATGATGATGATTGTGGTGTTTGTGATAGTGATCATGATGATTGTGGTGGTGGTGGTGACAACAACAACATGTTGTTATTGATGATGATGATGATGATGATGATGATGATGATGATGATGATGATGACAACAACAATTTGATGATGATTATCATGATCATGATAATGATGAGTTAAACTAAGTTTTCTGTGTACATGTGCTCTGTTGCTATTTCCCCAAAGGTACAGGGATCCCATTAATGTTTGATTTAAACTCGGAATGACCTCTCTGCTGGAAAATCTCCTCAAAATATTTGAATCTTCTGACAGTTACTAGCAATAATTTTGTGGAACTTTGAATAGTGAGAAAAAAAAGTGAAGTTTTGTTTAATAAAATGGATTGATTAAAAGGTAACTGGTTTTTTTATCATATTAACAACCAACAAGAGGCCCAAAAGGGCCTATGCTCTACTGGCATGGCTTTTGTGGTCATATCAATCTACAGCATGTATGTATGGGTAAAAGGCAATAGACATATAGTTTATGTTTTGTGTTTGGGTTACCTGAAAACGTAGCACGTTCAACATCTGAGCCCAGAAAGTATTGTAAGCAGATTAGTTGCATGAACTATTTTAATATGTGCCAAGTAAAAGTCATCTGACAAAAAAAAATGCTTTCAAAACTGTACTCATAGTAAAAATTTCTGTAGTTTTAAAAGTTAAAAAAAGTTGGTCAAAAGGTCAAAGTCAAGGGCATCCTAGGACAACATTGATCAATTTGAACAAACATTCACAATCAATTGTGCTGAGATGGATGCACGAACACACAAAAAGATTTTCAAACCTTTCCAGATTTATGTTTACCAAACCTGTGAACCCTGGGTGTGGCCAGTAATGACACCAGGTGCATAACTTAAACATTCACAACCAATTTTGTTAAGATGAATGCACAAACTACAGAACTTAAAGCTAAAAAATGGCCTTTGGGCTTTCAACAAGAACAAGGCAGAGTAATTCACAAAATCAGCTGCAGAAGCAAAAAGCAAATTGTCTCTCAAAATCCTAGACTTGCAAATTGTCTCCCTTAACTCTAGACTTGAATTTACATGTACATGTAAACTTGGCTAAAAATAGAATTCGCTCATGCAGACCTGGCTAAAAATAGAAAGCATTTTTTTTAAACTTTCATGGCCCATAATCTAGGCATTTATGGGTGGATCTGGCTGGTTTTCGAAAGGAACTGAGCTCTAATGGATATCTAGATACTGTACAAGTTTCATCAAGATACAATCAAAACTGAAGACTGTATCGTGTTCACAACCAATTGTTTACAGATGCACGAACGCACGACCGCACGGACGCACGGATGCACATACTACGTACACATTACCATCGCATAAGCTCTTCTGGCCTTTGGCCAGTAGAGCTAAAAACGATCATGACTTATCATTTTATTTTATTTTTACACATATAAGGCTCTTTGTCTTTGTATTTTTACACATATAAGGCTCTTTGTCTTTGTTTAAAGTTTGACTAAGAGATAAGCTTTATGCATGTACTGTCAAGTATGTTTCACTTTATTCCAAAAGAATTGACAAATACTTAGTCAAGGAATGTACAAAGTTTAAAAAGTATCATTCAATTTGTACAATGAAGTTGAAGATGTATAAAGAAATGTTATACACATTTTTTCCAGACAAAACCCCCCATAACGATGACAATGTACCTGGACAAGATTCTAAGACCTTTTTGGTAAATATTTGAATATTACAATAACTTATAATGACGACTGACCTCATAGTTTTATCATATTATATTAGCTAATACTTATTTAAAACTGCTAAGTGCTATAAAGGGTGAGATAAACAATATTTAATGCCAGTCAAGAAAAGATGTAGAAGATGTATATGATCTAAAGGGTGTGTGTGTGTTTAAGAAAAAGCCTTGGTGTTATTCATGTTTTTGGCTGCATGATTTTGAAAAAATAAAGATATTCAAGTAAAACAATGGTGTACACATGTTTCCAAAGACATTTGTAGAAAAAATTGTAGAACAAATAACATTCTTCTGTGAGGCAAATCCTGTTATATTGAACAGATTTATTAAAATGATCGCTTTTTCAGTAAGAAATATGAATAGAGGACTTTTATAGCAGAAGAAGTATAGCCAAACTTGCAGAAAACAACAACCGGATGTGCATCACTTATTAAAAGAAAAGAAACAGGTAATTGACATTTCAATATTCAAAATACCAAAACTGGTAGTTTAATTAACTTTTTACCTGTATTGTCATTGCTAATACATAGACGGGTGCTCTTGTAAAACATATTTGCAATGATTCAATGTATGAGGCTGGATTCTATATATAGTTATGGTATATCATTTTGTTGTAATATTTGGTATTAATCTAGCTAGGCCCAAAGCTGAAGAAACATATTTAAGAGTATGTTTTTAATGTTGTAATTTTATTTATACATCTAATTTTAAAATAATTATATTTTGAATAACGATAGCTAAAATGAAACCTCCAAAATAAATAATACTAAAACTGTTTTCAGGATTTCTCCAAATGTAGAAATGCAGACAGCTCTTCACCATCAACTGTGATCCTTTGTAATTTTGTGTACATATGAAACTAAATGACTGCAAAGAATTGTGTGTTTTTTTTTGTTCTTAGGTTGTTGTATGCATACTTCATAATCCCATGATTTTATTTCCACCAAGTGCCACGTAATTTCCACCAAGTGCCACATTGGCGTGGCATTTGGTGAAAAATTAGATCAAAGTCCCATTTTCTTCTGTTTTTCATTGTTTTACACCAAGTGCCACCCGTTCCAATACTCCACCAACTGCCACCCATTTTCCACGTCCAATTCGTAGCAAATTTAGGGAAGGGCGACTGTGAACATTTCTAAGGGCATATCTATAATAGTTTAAAAAGTTACATTGCCAGTTCTTACAATAACAAGAGGCCCAAAATGGCCTATGCTCTACTGGCATGGCTTTTGTGGTCATATCAATCCAGAGCATGTATGTATGGGTAAAAGGCAACAGACATATAGTTTATGTTTTGTGTTTGGGTTACCTGAAAACGTAGCACGTTCAACATCTGAGCCCAGAAAGTATTGTAAGCAGATTAGTTGCATGAACTATTTTAATATGTGCCAAGTAAAAGTCATCTGACAAAAAAAAAAATACTTTCAAAACTGTACTCATAGTAAAAATTTCTGTAGTTTTAAAAGTTAAAAAAAGTTGGTCAAAAGGTCAAAGTCAAGGGCATCCTAGGACAACATTGATCAATTTGAACAAACATTCACAATCAATTGTGCTGAGATGGATGCATGAACACACAAAAAGATTTTCAAACCTTTCCAGATTTATGTTTACCAAACCTGTGCCCTGGGTGTGGCCAGTATTGACACCAGGTGCATAACTTAAACATTCACAACCAATTTTGTTAAGATCAATGCGCAAACTACAGAACTTAAAGCTAAAAAATGGCCTTTGGGCTTTCAACAAGAACAAGGCAGAGTAATGCAAAACAAGAGGCCCAAAAGGGCCTATGCTCTACTGGCATGGCTCTTGTGGTCATTTTCAATCCAGAGCATGTACGTTTGAGTAATAGGCAACAAATATATAGTTCACTTTTAGTGTTTGGGTTAGCTGAAAACGCTGCACGTTCAACATCTAAGGACAGGAAGTGTTGTAAGCAGAATAGTTGCATGAACTATTTTAATATTTGCCAAGTAAAGGTATTCTGAGGGTAACAAATATTTGCTTTTAAAACTGTACTCATCGTCAAAATTTCATTTCTGTAGCCTTAAAAATAAAAAGTCGGTCAAAGTCAAGGACATTCGAGAACAACATTAATGCTTGTTTGCAAAACCGTTCACATGGTCAAAATTTCATTACTGTAGCTTTAAAAATTAATAAGTAAGTCAAAAGGGGTGGGGCCAGCTTTTGCCCAAGGGGCATTATTTCAAATGTTTTCAATTGCATCATATGATGCTCCACAACAAATATCAAAGGTATGGGCCTTGTGGTTTGAAACAAGAAGATTTTGAAAATATTTCTTAAATAAGTCTCTAGGAAAATTGTTCCACCCAAGGCAGTGCTAGTTTTGACCCATGGGGCATAATTTGAACAACCACTTGTGGGACAATATCCATGGGGGGGGCAGCAATGATCCCAGGGGCATAATTTGAACAAACCTTCACAAGCAATTGCGAATTTACATGTACACTTGGCTAAAAATAGATTTCGCTCATGTAGTCTTGGCTAAAAATAGACTTAGCTTAAAATAGCATTTTTTATACTTTCAAGACCCATAATCCAGGCATGCATGGGCAAATTTGGCTGGTTTTCAAAAGGAACCAAGTTCTAATGGATATCTTAATACTGTACAAGTTTCATCAAGATACAATCAAAACTAAAGACTGTATCGTATTCACAAGCTAGTGTTTACACAATAGCTATTTTTATACTATCAAGGGCCATAATCTAGGCATGCATAGTCCGATCTGGCTGGTTTTCGAAAGGAACCGAGCTTTAATGGATATCTAGATACTGTACAAGTTTCATCGAGATACAATCAAAACTGAAGACTGTATCGTGTTCACAAGCTAGTGTTCACACAATAGCATTTTTATATACTATCAAGGGCCATAATCTAGGCATGCATGGTCGGATCTGGCTGGTATTCGAAAGGAACCGAGCTTTAATGGATATCTAGATACTGTACAAGTTTCATCGAGATACAATCCAAACTGAATACTGTATCGTGTTCACAAGCTAGTGTTTACACAATAGCATTTTTATATACTATCAAGGGCCATAACCTAGGCATGCATGGGCGGATCTGGCTGGTTTTCAAAAGGAACCGAGCTCTAATGGATATCTAGATAATGTACAAGTTTCATTGAGATACAATCAAAACTGAAGACTGTATCATGTTCACAACCAATTGTTTACACAATAGCTTTTTTATATACTATCAAGGGCCATAACCTAGGCATGCATGGGCGGATCTGGCTGGTTTTCAAAAGGAACCGAGCTCTAATGGATATCTAGATACTGTACAAGTTTCATCGAGATACAATCAAAACTGAAGACTGTATCGTGTTCACAAGCAATTGTTTACGGACGCAAGATCGCACGGACGAACATACTATGTACACATTACCATCGCATAAGCTCTTCTGGCCTTTGGCCAGTAGAGCTAAAAATAGTTTAGCTTATTCTTGTAAAATCCTTTGATTCAGATGTTCTATTTATTCGATATATTTCCCAAAATTAACAATACTTGTCGAAAATCTGTGAGTTTTGAGGTGATCATCTCAGATTTGAAGTAACATTTTTTTGGTCTGCTAAATTGTAAGCACTATAAAGTACTCCATAGGCCAAATTAAGCATTCAGCTAATAATTGAAACATTTGTTTCATTTCTGGATATGGTAGATCTTACTTCTGGTATAGGCAAACAACAGCATATTTGTCTGTTTACTTATAACTTTTTGAGCTATATCCTGTGTCCATTCCCCCACAGTGATTAAGTAGTTGCTGAGTTATTCACTTAAACTTGCTAACATGCAAAACCTTAATGAGAATAATAAAGGGGCAAAATTAATATAATATGCAAGATATAAATAGAAACTTGAACAGTAACACTGTTCTGTCACGACTCTTATATTTATATAAGTGGTGGCGCTGTTGCTCTAGTGGTGGCGTGGTGGAGCTGTTGATCGAGTATGTTTTACGTCTGAAGGAACATAAAGATTGAACACTTGATAATTTGAATGGATACAAAATAAAAAGGTGGCAATGTTTATCATACATTGCTATGCTTGTTATGCCCACAAGTTGCGGGAACAATACCCAACAGAAACAACCTTAACCAAAGTGAAAATTCCGAAAACAGTAGGATTGGCGTGGTTAATTTACCAAATTAACATTAAGTTATCAAAGCAACGTCTGATGTGTCGGAATGTTAAAGGTTGGGTCACAACAATTCTTCTCAGAATACAACCTACATTTTCAATGTTTTATAGTTATTAAAAAAATAACTGTTGCAGGTGTTGCAGGTGTTTACAGGTCTACCTCCTGCCACTCATCTGATATGGTGACACTCGCTGCGTCAGATTTTGTGTTTACAATGTGACAGCCAATGAGGTAATATTCTAAGACATTAAGATAACCTGAAGTAATACTAACTTGAATTATAATTGTAAGATGACATAAAGTAACATTTTAATGATTTAGAATGGGAGGAGTGAGTGTATTGTGACTATAGTAACAAGTGCACCAAGTTTCAAGTGAATATCTTAAGCATTTATTTTGTTTAATAATGACCATGGATATCAGCTTTTGCAAGACAAAGAAGTACACCATGACCCTCAAGAAAGGAAAAAAACAGATTGTTATGATATATTTATTGGTCTTTATATCATTGTACAATCAGCTGAGATATAAAAGTATAAAACAGGCATATTCACTTGTGAGTAACTTAATACATACAAAATAATTCAAAGCAAAAGCTGTCCATAAGACAACACACTCAACTATTAAGACTGCTTTATTGCCTATATACAACTTATTAACATGCATGATTAATGATTAATGAAATATGTGCAGGATAGCAACATGCACATAAAACTGTCAGTAAAAATCTGGAAATTCAATAGTGCTCTGTCCCTATATATGTTTGATGTGCAGAAATACTTGAACCTAACTTTTAAAAATTGATCAGGAGCCATAATTTGTATTGAGGATCACATAGAGTTGTCTTCCTTCAATTTCTCCTTGCCTTGCACATTGTTGTGAAATATCAAGACAAATGAATAAATCATATTTTGAGATATGACTTTTCAAATTTGCAAAAACAGTCTATCTTAATTGTCTCAGATATCTTTGAACACAAAGGTAAAGAAATATGTCCACTGCATTAACAAATTTAGGGAAATGATCACAAATTCAATTTGAGGAATAACCTTTAATAAAACTTGTTAAGCCAAACAGAGGCTATAACTTGTTTTAGCATTAATCAGAGGTATATAATTTCATTGTTCAATGTCTTTGAACACTAAACAGAAGATTTCTGTCAATTGTATTAATGATTAATGAGAATGCCGAAAAGTCCCAACTTGCCAAATACTTTTTTGCATAACTTTGACCTTTTGTTGAGGATCAATAAGATTTATGCAGCTTCATTGTTTCAGGTAAAGTATTTAGCTCAATTACAATTGCTCGAATGTCCAAAGTCCTAATTTGCGGAAAAACTATAACCAAACTTTCCAAGTCATTTAAGAGCCATAATTTGTATGGAGGATCATATAGAGTTGTCTAACATAATGCTATGATGGCCCTGACCACTGATGTGATTTTTTGAGATTTGACTAAAATTTCAACTTAAACCAGACACTGTGGCCAAAGCCTATAATTATGTGAGTAGATTATAGCCCTCCTTTTTCTGCTAAAACATTGTTAATACCCCCGCCCCAGAATATTTTAACATAACATCAAAGACAATGAAGAGTAAAGTAGAGTTTCTCGGACGATTTTTTATAACTGATTGATAAAAAATTGGTTCAATCAGTGATGATTGATAACAATTTTGAAATTATTTCTTTTTTAAATATAATTGTCAATTGCACAGTTCAGTTTCTATCATGGGTTTCCAGTCCCGAAAAACAACAACCCATAAGCCGATAACGAGGCTTGCTTGGTTCAGCAGCATGCCTGAGAGTCAAATTTTTCATCTGGATTGGAAAAACATGTTTCAATTTTTTTTGCACATCTAAAATTAGCAATTTGTGGGAAAATTGACAAAGAAAATGAATTTTTGTAAATTTCTCCATAAGGGGTGTGCAACATTGTTTTCTGACGCCATTAAGCTTAGTGTTATTTTAGATCACTATTGACATCAAATAGTTCCTCTAAAAGTTGTGTTTTTGATGATTTTTATTTTTTTATTTTTATCAAAACTTGCTAACTTATATATTTGATTGGGCTTTATTGAAATGGCATAATGTACTATTCATAAACATTACAATAAAAGAAATAAGAAGTGGGGTGTTATGTGCATGCTTACAAGTTTACCATATTGGATCCCAAACAGTAAAAAATCTGTTTGTTCATTAAATGACAAAAACATACCAAATTAAAGGCCATATTATGCACAATTATATTTTTTACACTGTAACAACATATATTTAAAAAACAGAAAGTTCATAAAAAGAACAGTTAATGATTCAGTGTTTGTTATATCATAATCTCAATCAACATATCATAAAATATATTATAAAGTGCACCAAAACAGTTATCTAGACACATGGATGAACCTAAGGAAGATCATACTAGAATCAATAAACAAATAATTGAGTTTCAACCCAAAATAGGGTAATTGAGATCAATTTACCTTAATTATCATTTGATTAAGATACAACGATGATAAGAGTATTGTCGATAATCAATTGCAAAATCTCAGAATTAATTATTGCAATGTGTCTGTATTCTCTAAAAATATTTAAAAAAAAATGTACAACAACAGTATAAAATCATTTGTAATTCAGCTAAATCAAAATTATTGTTGAAATATTACCTCTCAATACACAAAACAAAGCTTTAGATTATGTATTCATTGTCTAAGTTAATTCACTAAAACATCAAAATGCAACCTGTTGTTCTTTTTTACCATTTAGTTAATCATTTTTATGAAGTTTTAATTTGATTGCATTATTTATCAAAATGGCTTGATCCATTGTTTCCAATGACAGAGAATGATTTGGGACCAATTTTGATATGCAAACTCTGATAGAACCCTGCTGTAATGAAGTTGACAATCAGACACCTATCTTTTCATTTTGAAAAAAAAAAAAAAAATATGTGTAAAACAATCAAGAGTTTTTGAAATTACATATGTCACCGGGTTTCAGCTTCCTCTTTTAGATCATTAAAAGAAAAAATGTTTAAGCATGTAGACAGATCAAACTTCACACTGTGTGTAGTTTAAACAGTTTATCTGCAGCTATAATTTATCTAGGCTTTTTGCATCAGGCAGGACATGATTTGTAAAATACCAGTAACTGGTATACCTCAAACTAAAGGCTTTTGGAGTGACATTCCCACCAATTTTTAAAAAGGACAATAACTCTAAGTATGTTGCAGCCAGAATTAAGGTTCCTGTGCACTGCATTTCCCCTAAATATCATATATATGTGTAAAAAGCCTTAAGTTTGAGGTATTGACTCTAAACTTTAGACTCATACAAATAGTATTTAAAAGATTTGTGCAGTCGACAAGAACCATAATACTGGCTACAGGTTTTTTTTTAGTTATTGCCCTTTGTTCAATTCCCATCCTCCACCTAATGTGAAGGACTGGTACTATACTTCATTCAGTAGTGGATATGGCAGTCTAGAATATATAAATATATTTAGTGAATATCTCAAAAACTTGGAATTACTCTATTGACAATAATAAAGTTTAAAAAAAAAATGAACAAAAAGCAATAATTCAAAAACATTGTAGCCAGGACTATGGTCCCTATGCACTGCAATTCTCCGTATATATACCTCAAAGACTTTCAGAGTTATGCTCCAGGCAAAAATGTTTAATAGGAAGCATCCTTTTTGCCTTTTTGGATAATTAACAAAAGCTGTCACAGAGACAGTGCGCTCGACTATTCCTCCGCTTTTCAGTTGAGACCATGATGGTGAACAAGTGTGCAAAGATTCAAAGCCATATGTTGATGGACTTCGAAATTATCTGAGGTGGTACGCAAACTTAACGTAAATTTTAAGTCGAAAAACGGGCATAATTTTGTCAAAATGCTTGATCGAGTTACCTCCTCCTGTGTACATGATGGGGGCATGATGGTGAACAAGCGTGCAATGTTTCAAAGCCAGATGTCAATGGACTTTGAAAATATTTGAGGTGGTACGCAAACTTTAACATAAGAGGTTAAGCAGACGCCGACGCTCGGTTGACTAGGATAGCTCTCCTTATTCTTCGAATAGTCGAGCTAAAAATACTGTTTGAAAATACACTAAGCAAAATCAGTAAAACAATGCATGCTCACATTGTAATTTTGTTCTGATAACATATTATAGAGGTCTAGCAGTTCAATATTTAGCAGTTTTGACAGGATACTTAAATTCACTTATTACTGGTCTTTTGGTGTTACTGAAATTTTAACTGTTTAGCAGTATCGTTGATTGTGGTTTAGTTCACACTTATAATCACATAATTATATCTTGAACACTAAACCTTTTTGCAAACAGTAGAAATTATTAGTATTTGTGGTGCCATCACTCATGTAAGAAATTAACTCTTTATTTTTTTACATTTTTCAGCCATTTTCATTGTTTTCAATACATATCCCAGCTATCTGCATATTCCTTAGAACGGTTATTGTTGTCAACCCTTCCAGATGGGTAATATGTGGCCAAGTGAACTCTACTGGAAGTTGCAGGGCTTAGCCGTTGCTCATTCATGTGGTACTCATGAGGTAAGAATCTACCTGACCTGAACCCTTGTGGATTTTCAGGATAGGACATAGCAGGATACACAGTATAATACGAGTTGTAAGCTGATTTGTGGTTTGCCATGCCACCTTGCCTGTGGGCAATTGGTTTGTGTTCTCCATCTGTTGAATGATGGTTTCTTGGTGCCATATTTCTGTTCCTGTCATAGCTCTGATACATAGAATAGGTATTATGACCCTGAGGTCCCCCATAGAAATATGAGCTACTAGGTGCTTGTCGTGAAGATTTTTTCTTGTGGCCATGCTTGTGTTTAGCTGTTCCAGATGTCCGTGATCTGTAAAGGAACAGTCCTAAGAATGCGAGGAGACCACACAATACAACTCCACCAACTGTTGAGGATACCACAATTATGATCGTTCTTTCACTTTGTTGGCTGTCATTATTTGTGGTAGTGCTTGTTAAGGTAGGAGAAGCAGATGTTGTAGTACTTGAAGTAGTGGTACTTGCAGTATTTGTAGAAGTGGTACTAAAAGTAGTGGGTGGGGAAGTAGTGGTAGTAGTGGAACTAGTTGTGGTAGTAGGAGTAGTGGTAGGAGTGGTAGTAGGAGTAGTGGTAGGAGTGGTAGTAGGAGTAGTGGTAGTAGTGGTTGTCCCGGTACTAGCAGTAGCTGTAGTGGTTGGCCCTGGTAAGAATAGGAAAACTCAATTACTTTTGTGCTTTAATGCCATAAACCTTGATAGGCACAACTTGAACTGATTGTTTCCCCATCACTTTTATTTTATCAAAAAACGTTTCAAAATTGAGTATCATCTTTAGGTTGTAGTTTTTGTCCTTGGATATCATCTTCATCTTGTTGTTTTTCGTCCTTCGAAAGTAATTTAAGTGTTTCAATGATTCACATAATTAAGTCATCCAACTATTTAACAACTGTTCAAACAAAAAATATTATTTTAGCCAATGAAAATATTGTTTCCCTGAAAAGTTTAAGAAAACAAACAAAAATGTAAATACAACGTTTTGTTCAATTTACCACCTGCCTTACAATCTATATGCATCAAATGATCTTCATGCATTAGGGCCAAATCTGACCAAATCTGGGAAAATATGTCTGTTAATTCAGTATATACATATACAGATAAATTCTCCCAGTTCATGTTAAGGGCATGCTAGAAAAATTGTTTAGTGTCACCAGTATTTTCAACACAGCCTCCATCCCAAATAACCAGATACAAGGGCAGTCATAATGGTAGTATCGGTAGTATGGTAGATACTATCCTCAACTATTGCTGAAGCAGTGCTGGTCATTCTATGTACTGTAAAAAAAACAAGTGCCATCAGACCATAGGACAACATTGAACAACAAATCCCTGTCAGGGGGACCTCTCAATTACACATTTTATTCAAGTTAACATTAATAGATGAAATGTAACCAGAAAGGAAATATGTAACCATACAAAACATGACTACACATCAAGATTGATACTACAGATTATTATGACCATGCATGCTGGAAAACCAATCATTTGTATTTATGATAATGACTACAGTCTGGACACACCTAGTAACTATGGTCTAAAATCAACAAAGGAGTAATGACTATAAAACCTTGAACCTGCCTTGAAACAGGAAATGATAGTTTCAGGCACAATATATATTATAGCACTGCCAAATGGAACAGTCCAGTGCAAGAATAAGTGGAAACATTTTTGCACAAACATGAAGCAATTTACCATTGATGTCAAACTGCAAGCTTAATGAAAGTGCTGAGGGACGGTGCCTCTGGTGTATGTGCAGAAAAATATACAGGGAGAGCTGCCTGGTTTCAAAATTGTGTCGTTGTTATCAACTATTGACAGTGTGGTTATTTCAAGAGCCAACTTTCGTCATGCAATACTATTTTTTATGAATGCATGTTAAGCAAGCGATCACTTCGTACGAAGTTGCATACGAAGATTTCTGCGACCGTTTTATTAACGCTTTCGTACGTAATTACTCTTCAAAATGGGGAAGGATCGGACGAAAATGTAAACAAACCGTAGATGTGAGTATACTAAAAAAAATCGCAAATAGTGATGTGATCTGCTTCGCTTTTCGAATAATCAAAATAGACATTTACTATTTATTTTAATAAATATAGTGGGTGGTAATGTTTTGTCGACTAGGGTTGCTACGGCATGGTTTGACCCGTTTAAACAGCTGTTTCCTGTGTCACATTGCAATGTTTTCAGGTTATGACACATTTCGATACCAACTATATTCATTTCTTATCGCTTGTATTGTGTATAATATAAATTGTTATGGCGTTAACATGTTAAATAATCACATCCCAAAAGGTAAATGTACTACTGTGAAATCATTAATGTTCGTGGGGCATTAATGTTCGTGGTTTTCGTGGGTTGGGTGATCCACAAATTCAAGATCCCACGAAATATAAACCCTTTATTCACTTTTTCAATTGCCTTGTTACGTACATACTCTAGTATATGATTTACAGAGGTTGCAGTATACAATGTTAAAACCTGTCTCACTGTATAACTTACGATCATTATTCTGTTAATATATTATAACTGCCATTAACAAATAATGAACCAAATCAATTAAATGTGTTTTATGCAGCAAATGACAGTTATAAGCAGGTGTTTAAACGTGTGCTGTTAATGAAAATCTCCAAGTTTACAAGACGTGCGTTATGAGTGTCTGTACTCGATTTTTTTATTTAATAAAATAATTAATCGATTACTAGTACATTGAAGGTTACTATGCACCGAACGTGACAATATACGCACCTTTTCGGTGTTTTCACAGTTTGCAAAATTCTTAATTGGCATTCAATGGCTTCCCCTATCTGTATTTATGATCAGGGTATGATCAGGGTACATCTTCTTTTATTACCTTTATTCCCAATTAAATCGATAAGTGACATGGGTATATGCACTAATTGGCATGTCGTACCACATTAGCGAGTGTCATAAACCAATGACGTAGAAGACGGAAATCACGGGCCAGCGCGTGGATATTATGCAGACGATCTAGGACGATCGCATCTTCGATTATTTTTTTTCAAAAATGAAAATCCACGAATTCAAGTACCCACGAAATTGTTTTTTTTCGGCAAACCACGAAATTTCATGCCCACGAACATTAATGATTTCACAGTATTACTTTCGTTAATTCTTACTTCTATTCGATTGAAAACCCCGGAAGTACAAATTTAAGAAAGAGTTTAGTTAGCGAATATTATTTGAACTGTTTCCTTAAGGTATGTAAGTTTACCCACTCAAATATTTTTTAATATACAATTCTATATACTAACCAGTATACAAATGTCATTTGTCATTACAAATAGGTATACCTATTGTCAATTACAGTATCCTCTTTGTTTGTTATTGATATGATTTATTAAGTTTTTCATAGCAGGCAATCTTTTGAAAGAAAAGCTCAGTCATCAGAGATGCAGTGTTGCAGCACTGAAAAGCATTGGGTATGACTGTATATCTCAGCGTATGATTAAACCAACTATTGCAAAAACTATGCCAACAGTAATCGGGGAGTAGGATTATTATTATATTTTTTCGTGTTATTAGACCCAGTCTTTCAAAAACAGATGCAATTGCCATTATAACATAGTATGAAATAAGAAAATACTTGCTACTGCTTCTTGCAAACTACCTATTTTTTTACCAATATATGTAATCTTAATACAAAATGTCAGTGTCAAGGCAGGCATTTCATTTGAATTAGAGAAATGGCTTTTACAATACAAATTTGTACTGTAGTGTTTTTTTATCTCTTAAGATAAATGTGTACAGTCGAAACTCGATGGCTCGATATTCTAGGGACCGGCCAAAGTACTTCGAGCCTCGAGAATATCGAGCCAAGCGGGATTGCTTACAGAATGTTATTTTTTCATTTGTTACATAAAGTCTTATTTACCTCGTTTGTTATTGGCTACTCTATCTCCGCAAGAGAAGGAAGAGTATTTATAGGGCATAGTTACGCACCCTAAATTTCGTAATATGACTTATTTGATTATTAGAAAATATCATTTTATTTTTTATTTATAATAAAAAATACATTTATGCGAAAACAAGCAATTGTAAACAGTGGGTAACACAAACATAGCTTAAAAGTTATATCAAAATGCATAGTAATTTAGGGATGGATAACAATTAGAGACATAAATTAAAGTTGATGGCATGTTTATTCAAACTGTTAAACCATTTAAATTCGATAATAATTATAATATCAGTCAAGCAATTTTAATCGATTAGCGCCTTGTGCTAAATGAAGCCAATCAAACAAATCAAGGCGTGAGATTCTTAACTGAACCCGCGAAAATGACATCGACCCAAGCAACCAAATCAAAGTGTGAAATTCTTGTTTGGGACCGCGAAAACGACTTCGAGCGTGGAGAAATATCGACCCTCAATATATCGAGCCATCCGAACGAGATTTATGTGAACAAAGAGTAAATAAAAATCGGTCCTTTTAATCTGGTTCGAGCCAATGAGGATATCGAGCCATGAGATATCGAGCCAACGAGTTTCGACTGTACTTTTACAAGAAATATTATCAAGAATTGTATTTGAAAAAAATGTTAGACCATTTCTTTTTTTATTTTACTAACAACTTTCACGTTTTATGGATAATAGTAAAGATTATGTATCTTCTATTTTACAGGTGCCCATCAAAGAGTGTTTCTCTTTGCCAGCAATCAGGATACATCAACTGACCTTTGAACTGTGTTTTCCAACTTGGGATTCAAACACATGCCCTCTTGGGTAGGAGAAAGTCAGACAAACACCTGTGGCTATATCACTATACTTCTTCAAGTCTTGCTCTATGAGTGATCGTGATGTGAAATAAAACAAAATGCAGTCATCTTTTTGTTATATTAAATAAGATATGAACAAATAAAATATGTCAAACATTTTTTAATTCATTATTTTGAAAAACAGTATGAATAAACATACATTAAATACCAATAGACAAACAAATAATTGGCAAAGAATGGGCACAAAAATATGAGAATATTGAAGTTGGAGATTTATTGTTAATATTGATTATAATGTGACAGAAAATGCCCCGATTTGCCAAAAAGCATTGAATATCAAATGACAATGCTTGGATTTACAAAATTCTGCCAAAATGAGTATAGATCTGTGAGTTGCCGTTTGGTATTTGTTCATAAAAGTCATGATATATAAATCCAAGTTTAAAAAAAAATGGTGCAAACATAAAACAGTGGAGGATCTGATGTTATGTTGAAATGATATACTTGTATAAGCTATTTAAACTGTATATGAGCAGATTCTTATGGAAATATGAGCTTTAAGTATTACTTTATTCCAAAATGGTGACCTAGAAGGTTTAGTTCCTTGTATTGGTCAATGTTATATTGTTCACTTAACAGCTTGAGGTACATGCAAGATATAATACAGTCAAGTTCAGAAACTGCTCAACAGTTATAATAATAAACGCTTCCTCTCAATATGGTGTACATTTGTGGGAAGTTATATCAAATCCTTCAAAAGGTTAAAGAGACATGGAGCAGACACAATTTGTTACAGACAGACAGACAGACAACTGGAGCTAAAAGAATTAGTCTATTTCAGGAGGAGACATACTCAGCCAAATGGTTCTTGAGAAAAAGTCATTAAAAATAATTTATAAAAAGTACAATAAACAGGCAGTCATAAAAGTTAACATGAACACTAACTTAGGCTTAGATGAGCTGGATGAAAAATGTCTTAAACAAAATAATTGAGAAGTTGCCCAAAATGATACAGCTACATGTAAGAAATGAGCCAAGTATCAACAAGAGATGTTTGTCAAACATTATGCCCAAACCTGAGCGCCATGTTGTCAGGATTATATGAACAATTGAATGAAATAAGCATGGACCGAAATGACAGCTGATTAGTCACTGACATTGGATGCCGTTGAGGCAGTTTTAAAATTATGACCATTCAAAGTGTGAGGATAGAGTGTGTTATGACCATGACCCTTGACTCTATGACCTCAAAATCCATGAGTCATCAGCTGGACTACAAAAATCTAAATGTCAAGTTTGAGGGACATGGCTTAAGGCATTGACATGTTATCACACAGACAAGCTTTTTTCAATCAATGTCACTGAGACCTTGATGTTTGACCCAATGACCCCTAAAATGAAAGGGACTCATCTACAGGCCAGACACAACTCCAAGTCAGATTTGAGGGCCATGGGTACAGGTATTGTCAAGTTATCACTCGAAACATTTTCACATTCAAGGTCACTGTGAACTTGTCCTTTGACCCAATGACTCCTAAAATCAATAAGCATCATCTCCTTGTCAGGACCAACTTCCATGTCAAGTTTGATGATCATAGGTTCAGGCATTGTTGAGATATCCCTGAGAACGGATTTGTTATCTTTTTTTGCATTAAAGGTTATTGTGACCTTGACCTTGGCTTGATGACCCTCAAAGTCAAGAGGGGTCATCTACTGGTCAGGCCCAACCTTTATGTCATGTTTGATGACCATTCAGACTGAATGGCATGATTGGTCCAGGGATTGTCGAGTTTGCTTTCAAGATCACTTTGACCTTGACCTTTGATTCCTAAAATCAATAGGGGTCATCTACTGGTAAGGCCCAACCTCCGAGTCAAGTTTGAGGGCCATGGGGGCAGGCATTGTTGATTTATCACTTGGACAACCTTTTACCATTCAAGGTCACTGTGACCTTGATCTTTGGCTCGATGATCCCCAAAACCAATAGGGGTCATCTACTGGTGAGGCCAAACTTTCATATCAAGTTTGATGACGAAAGGTCTAGGCATTGTTGAGTTATCACTCGGACAAGCTTTAAAATTAATTTACCATTCAATGTCACTGTGACCTTGACCTTTGACCCGATGAGCCCTAAAATGATCTACTGGTCAGGCCCAACCTTCATGTCAAGTTTGATGACCATACGTCCAGGAATTGTTGAGTTATCACTCGGACAAGCTTTGGTCTACAGACGGTAGACGGTACCGACCGACCGACCGACATTTGCAAAGCAATATACCCCTCTTCTTCGAAGGGGCGCATAATAAAAAATGTCTTATTATGCACAGCAGTAATTACATTGACAGAGACATTTTTCCTTTGAAGTATTTATAAATTGAGTCAGTAGCTGAGTCCTTGGATGACATAACAGTGTAGTATGTTGGTTATAATATTTGTTTCCTTTTTAAAAGATATGCCAGCATGTATAAAGATGGTCTCTTCTTCCTGTATAGAGTCAACATCAAAGTCCACAGTAAATAGATTCATGTGAATTGCACGAAGACAGAATTTTCAAGTTTAAACAATTTACAATGTTGAATTGATGTAAATAGTTGCTCAGAAGGGTAAACTGAATCCGAATGAATCCATTGAAGGTTTTGAAACAGTTTCTGTTTGAAGGCTGTTCAACTCAAGCACAATCCTTTGATATGAGATGGTGGCATAAACTGTTTTGTGAATTCTGTCCTTGAAAAGTCTTTGGTAGTCTCAAGTATCACCTTGAAAAACAGTTAAGATGAATTTTGTAGAGATTTGAAAGTCTATTGCTCTTTCGGAACTTTCATTCTAGGCTCTGAAGTATTTGTGACATGGCGCTGAGTCTCTGAAACGAAAAACAAAAATTATTTAAGAGCAAAAAAACAATGATAAAAAAAAAATTGAGTACATATACAAAATATTTTAAATTTACACCTTTTAACAGTCACAGAATATTTCACAGAGCCACTTGTAAAATACGTATAATAAAACATCAGTTGTTTTCTCAGTTAAATAAAGGGCACAACTCAAAATCACTTAAAGCCGGATTTATAGACCTAATAATTAGGACCTATACATCATATACACATATAATACAATAACATTAGTGTATTGTCTCTGACATGACAGATGGCTATAATGATACCTTGAATTTGGTTCTTTGACAACAGACTTATCTGCTAGAAATCATTAAAAACCCTTTTTATTTCATTTGTTTTCTTTACGGCCGCACTCTTACAGATTAACAGTTTTAATAATATTTTATCTTTTGTCCAGAAATGAGCAAATTTTGTGTAAACATCTGAAAACCAGCGATACGAGAATGCTGACAAAATATTTTATCGCAGTTTTTCATATTTCTGTCGCAAAAATGCATAAAACAATTTTTGAAAATAAATATGAAAACTTGCAATGTGATTTTTTCAGCAGTCTTATATCACTTGTTGCTATGCATTTTCACATGCAATGTTACATATATACAGTATCCAGTGATGTGGATCATTCCATATATATGCTGCACATCTTTAATATTATAATTATAGAATGTGCATCAAACTATATGCATGATAAGCTTAAAAGTTTGTATTAAATTGAGATTTGGTAAAAAAAAATGCTACAAACTGACTGTAAATAATGCATAATGCACGATTTCCACTTGATTCGCTCTTGCGGTGTATTTACTTTTATCTTGCTTATAAATAACACAAGTAAACCGGAAATATGGAAATTTGGTTACCCATCCAAAAACCTGCAGTTCTGTGTAACAATCCGTCCTGCCTAGTTACCAGCATCTTGGATCCATGTCAAGATCTGAAATAAACAAGAGCTGTCACAGTATGTGACGAATGCCCCCGAATGTGACATTGACCTACGAACAAGGTCAGTACATGAAAAGTTGATCTTGCCTTTGTGTGTCAAATACATATGGCAAGTTATTTTAAATTTCCTCTGAACATAAAAAAATACCACCCATACTTGACAACCTACACTGTTATGTCCTTATATTCAGAATTCCCTTGTGAATAAACACTTAGTGTATCTTTCACCTTAGAGGTAGGGACACGGGTCTTGCACACGACACGTCGTCTTCGTATGTGGAACACATGTAGCAAGTGATTTTAAAATCTGTCCATACAAGGGAAAGTAACAGCCCGGACACTACAACCTATACCCTATGTCCTTGTATGCAGCACTCCATTGTGAATAAACACTAAGTGTGACCTTGACCTTTGAGGTAGGGACACGGGTCTTGCACACGACATGTCGTCTTCGTATGTGGAACACATGTAGCAAGTGATTTTAAAATCTGTCCATACAAGGGAAAGTAACAGCCCGGACACTACAACCTATACCCTATGTCCTTGTATGCAGCACTCCATTGTGAATAAACACTAAGTGTGACCTTGACCTTTGAGGTAGGGACACGGGTCTTGCACGCGACACGTCGTCTTGGTATGTGGAACACATGTGGCAAGTTATTTTAAAATCTGTCCATACAAGGGAAAGTTACAGCACGGACACGACAACCTATACTCTATGTCCTTATATGCAGCACTCCATTGTGAATAAACACTATGTGTGACCTTGACCTTTGAGGTAGGGACACGGGTCTTGCACGCGACAAGTCGTCTTGGTATGTGGAACACATGTGGCAAGTTATTTTAAAATCTGTCCATACAAGAGAAAGTTACAGCCCGGACACGACAACCTATACTCTAAGTCCTTATATGCAGCACTCCATTGTGAATAAACACTAAGTGTGACCTTGACCTTTGAGGTAGGGACACGGGTTTTGCACGCGACACGTCATCTTGGTATATGGAACACATGTGGCAAGTTATTTTAAAATCTGTCCATACAAGGGAAAGTTACAGCCCGGACACGACAACCTATACTCTATGTCCTTATATGCAGCACTCCATTTTGAATAAACACTAAGTGTGACCTTGACCTTTGAGGTAGGGACACAGGTTTTGCACGCGACACGTCGTCTTGGAATGTGGAACACATTTGGCAAGTTATTTTAAAATCTGTCCATACAAGGGAAAGTTACAGCCCGGACACGACAACCTATACTCTATGTCCTTATATGCAGCACTCCATTGTGAATAAACACTAAGTGTGACCTTGACCTTTGAGGTAGGGACACGGGTCTTGCACGCGACACGTCGTCTTGGTATGTGGTACACATGTGGCAAGTTATTTTAAAATCTGTCCATACAAGGGAAAGTTACAGCCCGGACACAACAACCTATACTCTATGCTTATATGCAGCACTCTATGGTGAATAAACACTAAGTGTGACCTTGACCTTTGAGGTAGGGACCCGGGTCTTGCACGCGACACGTCGTCTTGGTATGTGGTACACATGTGGCAAGTTATTTTAAAATCTGTCCATACAAGAGAAAGTTACAGCCCGGACACGACAACCTAAACTCTATGTCCTTATATGCAGCACTCCATTGTGAATAAACACTAAGTGTGACCTTGACCTTTGAGGTAGGGACACGAGTCTTGCACGCCACACGTCGTCTTGGTATGTGGAACACATGTGGCAAGTTATTTTAAAATCTGTCCATACAAGAGAAAGTTACAGAGCCGGACGGAGGGACGGACGGACGGACGGTGCGATTTTAATATGCCCACCTTCGGGGGCATAAAAATGAATAATCTATTTATTTATAAACAGGCTGTTTTCTTTCTGAAGCTTAAAATATGGTTGACATTTTTCTTTAAATGCAAGGTGGTTTCTGTTTTAATAAAGCCATTGCTTGAGCTCAAGTAGTCATCAGTCGTGAGGTTCAAGATCTGAACCTGTCCCACTTTTGCACCCAGGTTTACCGTACTTATATCATGAGTGTGTCCCAGTACTAACCCACAAAGGTCAGATTGTTTGCAAATTAAGTTATCAGGAACAGTTTGTCGTTGCAGTTGAACAATTCAACTGCAAGCTTTAAGTTATTTTAAGTTCTAAGGGCCTGTGAGCCAAGTTGATAGAGCACAAACTTGCAAACAGGGAGTCCCCAGTCCAAGTCCCATTACTAGCTGCAATGTTTTCAGAACCGCAAGAAAATTAAAAAAAAATGTAGTTTGGGACAAACAAGTCTCCCAACTGTGACCAATAGAGCTTATGCTTACCTTCTGGCTGCTCTGGATATTTAAAAAAAAATACTTTTTGACCCATCCCACCCCCCGCATCCCCACTCCCAGGCAACTTTTAAATTTATAAGCTTCAATGTTGATTTAGAATTTCTGAACACTATTAGAGACATGATAATCTTGTAAATATAAGTCAAAGCAAGTTATTGAAAAATGATAAAAACTTTGACAGATGAAATGACAGATCAGTGTAAACACTGTCATAAAATCAGTCTGTTTTTAGCTTGTTTGTTTAACTTAGAACACCGTAAAATTCAAATACCATGAGTCTAATGGTTGGATAGTATTTCAGTCTATATTCCAGTGTTCTTATCACAACAAAAATCCTGAAATGCATCGAAATAAGAGCATTTTGTTCTTCAAAACATTTTGACAGTTGGCGCCAGGTTGCGTCCCCTGAAAATTTAGTCAAAACGGTTAATTTACTCACCGGGTTGCAGATTCCACAGAGTCGTCTTCTGTCTTGAAATTGGCAGTTGGTTTTGTTAAAATACGCCATAATAAATGAAAGATCGCCAATATAGAATATTTCTGTTGTTGTGGCGGCCATTTTTTAGTCTACGAAGTTCGTTCGCCACCCTAAGAGCTTTCGTAGAAATTTTCGAAGATCTACGAAGAAACAGGTGCTTGTTCGTACGAAATTCTTAATAAAACGGCTAAACAGCCTGAGATACATCGTACGAAGTTCGTAAGCAAAACAGACTTCGTACGGAGTTTAATAAAACTGGCCCTTATTCTAGTGAAGCTTGGAGTCCGGATTTATTCTAGCAAGTAATTTGGTTGATGCCAAAAAAGGAAAAAGTCCAATGTCATTAAATTTAACGGTCAGCTCGCGCAGGAACAAATCAAGATAAAATAAATCATGCATTCTTAAGTAATGTATTTTAAACATATCCTTTGTGCTTTAGAACTATAGGTTTATTGCATAATTATTAATGTTCTTGTAAGCTATTGAATATTACTGGTGTTTTTAAGCATTGAAAAACCGCACTCTTTCTTCGACCGAGACAGGCGGTAAATCGGTTTGTAACTTTTCAGCAGATTGCCCCTACTATGAACGCTGCCCTGAGCGGGCACCGTCCAAAAAAGATGCACAGAGATCATTGGTTTCTAATGTATGCTTCCAACCAGCCCATTAAATGTACAAGTATTTGTCTTTTAAGTATAATGGCAATGTTCTTTTGATGTTTTAAATAACACTTAGTTAATTTGAGATTATTTGATTGGAAACCATTTGACAGCTAAATAGCACCGTGACCTTTAGCTATTGACATCATAATCAGTTAAGCGGTGTTAAATAAATTGCAGGATCCCAATTAAGCATCTAAATTATAATTGTATCCCCCCCCCCCTATTAAAACAAAATGGATGGTTTGAATGTGCTACAAAACGCTTTTCAGCATTTAAGAGACTTGATTGATTAAATGAATCTTCTGTCCAACTATAACAAGCTGTATAAAGGTTTTTACTTAAATCTGACCTACTGACCTAGTTTTCTGACTTATCAAAGTTCTTGAAACATGTTAGGTTAAAGTCAATGTCAGGAAACTTCCTGCAAGTTCCATCAAAATTGATGTAGCAGGTTCCTCAAGAGGTGTTGTTTCAAGATTTTCTTAAATTTGAATGTGATAAGCAAGATATGTGGCACACCCAAAATGATGTCAAGCAAAATATGCTTTTAATGACATGATAGAAACTTTTAAATCTTTAAAATAATATCAAATCATGTTTTTATTTTCAAATAAAGAAAGACTATGGTTTAATTGAAATTTACCAATCACATTTTATAAAACTTAAAATCATCAATGAAGTTGTTTTCTTAATAAAACTGTTTTCACACCACACTGAAAATTCACTGTGTTGAATGTCACAATACCAGTATTTTTCAATAACCATAATAAAATGAACTACACCTAGAAATGTGAAACTAATGATATTTATTAATTCTGAATAATACTTGCATATTAACACTTTTTTTTTATTACATATTACTTTTTTTTAAACATATTCTTATAAAAATAAGTATGCAGAAATAAGATATTTTAAGAAACAAGAGCCGTCGTAAGACAGCGCGCTCGACTACGCCACTTTGACTTAGAATACAATAACGATGTAATAATACCAAGTTTGGTCTCTTTATGTCAAACCTAACTAAAATTATTCGATACATAAGGTGACTTTGATGCTGCCCTCCCACCAGACCGCCACAATGACGCAAGTCATTCAAATAAATTGATTTCCCATTATGAAAATGTGGTTAAGAATATACAAATATGCCTTTCAAATGAAATAAAAAAAATCAAGGGCCATAATTTGTATTTAGGCTTAAAACGGAGTTATGTTTCTTGTTGTAAGATGGTCGTAAATAATTTTGAATTTTATTAAGTGCATTTAATGAACGGTATAGAAGTTTTTTTTATTAAAATCCCAACTTGCCCTTAACTTTTACTTGCCTAAAACTTTAACCTAAGTCAATCAGGGGCCATAACTTGAATGAATGGTATTGGAGTTATGTAACCTCATTGGGTGATGGTCCTGAACAATGGTGTGAAGTATACAGTCAATTGAATGAAGGGTATAGAAGTTATTAAACAATATCCCCTCCTGCCCTAAAACTTTAACCTAAGTTCCATAGTCAATCAGGGGCCATAATTTGTATAAAAGATGATATGGAGTTATCTAACCTCATTATGTGATGGCTCTGAACATCTGTGTGAAGTATTAAGTCAATTGAATGAATGGTATTGGAGTTTTAAGTGAAAATCCCAACTTGCCCTAAAACTTCAACCTGCCCTAAAACTTTAACCTTATTCAATCAGGGGCCATAACTTGTATTTAGGATAATATGGAGTTATGTAACCTCATTGTGTGATGGTCCTGAACAACTGTGTGAAGTATTTAGTCAATTGAACAAAGGATATAGAAGTTATTAATAAATATTCCAACTTGCCCTTAAACTTTAACCTAAGTTCCATAGTCAATCAGGGGCCATAATCTGTGTAAAGAATAATATGGAGTTATCTAACCTCATCATGTGATGGCCCTGAAGTATTAAGTCAATTGAATGTAGGGTATTGGACTTATAAGTGAAAATCCCAACTTGCCCTAAAACTTTAACTGGACGCCAACGCCGACGCTGGGGCGAGTAGTATAGCCCACCTATTCTTCGAATAGTCGAGCTAAAAAGGTGCAATCTGGATTTCAAAAGGACGTCTTGACATCATTCGTTTCATCATATAGAACCAAAATAAATTGCTCAAGAATCAGGAAAAGACGTCATGACAGTACACTCACAACTGAGTGCCATATTAGGTCACATTTTATGCAATGATCTGACAGTGTCCTACTAATTTTGGAGTGCTCTAAGTATGGAAAACATGGTATCTATGAATATCATATTTCTTCGAAAATTAATAACTCAAAATTTCCCTTTGTATTAATTTGTAATTAATTAAATAATAAATGTGTTAAAATTCAACATTTATTTCTATCAATGGTCTGTGTTCAGAACTTTGTCAAAGTTAGTTTAAACATTATATATTTTACAATGATTGTGAAGAAAGTTAAGTTATCATAAATGATAACTTATACTAAGTCACTCTTGTTGGCACAATGTTGCGTGAGAGTGTAGTTTGTGTTGTGGGGGAAATCGATGGAATAATAATATATCAATTACTTTTTAACTTCATTAATGCTTGACACGATTTTTCATCATTATGTCACCTTTTCTATCTCATTTTAACGAACGTATATCATTTTATCACGGTCTTCTCAATGTACATTCTGATTGGTTAACTTTAAATAGCTCCGCCTACCAGCAATGTTTTGGTAAATGGATGACATTGCCCAATTATATGATTAGGAGATTACCAAATTTTATGAATGGCTAATTGCGATGTCTTGACTAATGGGACAGTGGCCAAATACTAGCTGATTGACAGATTTACAATGTGTTATAATTTCAGCAAAGTCAATGTCGCTTTGATGATACAAATGGGCGAAGTCTGGGAGTTTTAGGCGACCCCTTCGCCCAAGTCGCCCCCTCGCGAGAGCCCTGGTTTTATGAATACATAATTTACTAGTAAAGTGTTTGTTTTATCAATACATAATTTACTAGTAAACTCAATTCCTAAGATTTCTTAGTAATTTTTAATGTTTTTCATTTGCAATATATTGGAATTCTTTGGAATTGACAATCCTAACAAAGCCAAAGAATTCTTAAGACTTCCTTTTTATAATTTTTTTATTTTTTTATTATTTATCTAAAAAAAAAAAAAAAATAATAATAAGATATGAATATTACTGTATCCGGGCAATGTGACGAGGACCTGTGGTCAACACTGGTTAATTATTTGTTAAACATGTTAAGTGTACCTTCTTATATTTATTCTTATATTGTACCTTCAAATATTTACAAAATAGCCATATTCTAACGTAGCTATATCCTAACGGTTACGCACTTAAGACGAAACGCTCTTCACCGACGGGGTAGTTTCAAACACCCGCCATTTTTGTCGAAAACATGCGCCAAATAAACTAAGTGTTGTTTCGTTTATTCAAGGTAAGTTCAAGCGAATTAAGTAAGGCGTATAATTTAATAACCTTTCTAACGATCTTTTACGCAGATATTATTGTTTAAAATAACATAGCAACATTTTGAAGTAATGAGCAAATATGTTTTGTTGTAATACATTTTCGCGACAAATGTATGATATACGTTTGTGTAAAAACAAAGTTTAATGATTGTTTGTGACTAACGTACAGCTCATACTTCATTGTGATATATTTTAACAGCTATAATATTTGTTTCTTAATGTATGTAAGCTATTTTTGTCTAGAAAAAGGATCAATTGCCATAAAGGGCCAGCAGTGAGGCAAAAGAGGGTGGGAAAGGTCAAAAACTAAATCGTTTGAAAAGTCCATGTTTTATATAGTATTGAGGAACGATCTTTTAGGGGAGTGAAACATATATTATTGGCGACATTTTTGGGGTAGTAAGGAGTTAACAGATTTTACAATAGAAGATAAATATTTCAGATAAAAAAACTTTTATTCAGAAAAGTCTGTTGACAAAACTAGGTAGAAATTGATTTTTTAACATTTTGAAATTTTGGTCCTTCCATGGGCTTTTGCAATGCTGCTGACCCTTGACCTTTTAAATAACCACTATGCAAGCAAATTATAGGTTAGTGTCTGAAATGTGAAATGTTGTTAAACTGTTTTAGCCAGCCTAAAGGAGCTAACTAAAAATCATCAGTCCACAAAAGAATCAACCAGTGAAGGAGAAAAACATTCAAAGCTGTAAATTGCCAAATCATTAGTGAGTAGACTATATCATAAAGTACATGGTAAGATTTTCATTCTGATTTTGAAAACAATATGGTGGATGTGGGGAGTTGATTTTATTTGTAACGACAAACACTTAAGAAAATCTTTAAAAAAAATCAGACTGAATAAATTTGAGCACTTTGGTTCAAACAAATAAATTAAGCTATTATTAATTTATATACCTGCGATATTGAAATTTTCATTCGCACTGATTTGATAACCAACTGGCCGTTAGTTATAGGAAATACGTTAGTTATTGGAAATATTGGCAGAACAATCAAAAACTATATTTTTCAGGTTGGAAGATGGATGTCAAAGTCTCAGACAAAAGCTTCAAGAGTTAAAAAAGAAAACAAGCAGAAGAAGAATGACTGCAAAAAAATCTTCTCGCTATTGCATTTCCTCATCAAGTGTATAAGAAAAACGGACCTGTCTACAGAGATTAGATGTAAATGTCAAGGACTGAAATGAGCAATTCAATGGCTCTTTCTAATTGTGTCATAAAAAAATACAACTGTTATAAATGGACGTGTAGTAATGATGAAATTATCACCCTGTTGCGAATAACATTAACTATTTATGAACTTAGTTCATGAATGAAATTTTGAAAAAATCATGTTCATGAACTGTCAAGTTCAATAACTATATGAAAGTTGTTGTTGAACTACATTGAACGTGAAAGTTAGTAAATTTCATGATGTCATTTTGTTTATTGACGTCATATTGTGTATAAACCTTGGTGCATATATCATATAAAAATTATAGGTTATTTAACATTGAACTGTACAATAGGGAATATATTTGGAAGTACACAGCTGGAGAAACCATACTGGACAAGCCATTAGTCGAGTCTAATATGATTTCTCCAGCTGTTTACTTGTCCAAATATATTCCCTATTGTACCTGTTCAATGTTTAATAACCTGTTTATTCTATATCCTAATTATATTGAGGAAATGAAAAATGTGACCGTATATTATTATGGTTTCAACATTCTCAGTAGAATTCATTCAGATAATTCTGGCGTTAACAGCTTTTATCAATGACGTTTCATGGAAAAGGTCAAACGCACTCAGATAATTATATTCTATGCATATTGGATGGTCACGTGATATAATTTAAAAGCCAACGATTTGATGTTAGTAAATGATATAGAATAAATTGGACTCCATTGTCCAGTCTGTTAAGTGAAGCGTGTTAGAATCTTTTGAATGGATTTACTTCAAACTTGAAATAGCTTTTCCTTATATGATCATCCACATCAATTATATCAAGGTTCATATTACTCTGGCACTTATATTTTTAAGAAATATTACATTTTAGTTAAACTTGAAATAAAATCTCATGTAAAAAATTACCATTTCTTTTAACTTTTTATATTTCTCCAGGCATTTTCTGTTAACTTTAAATAGTTATTCCTTAGTATCACTTTCATCACATATACTCAGGTTCATATCTCTATTATTTCCTTTTTAAACTTAGAATTTCATGTTTTAATTGTTTTTTGTTTATTTTACTGTATCCTTAAATACATAAGGAATAAATACTTCAAACTTTTTTTAAAGTTTATTTGTTCCCTGTCATTAACCATATCACAACTCTGTCACCTTTTTTTCAGGAATTACTCCCTCTCCCCTTTGAATTTCGAATTGCAGTTGATTGATATACAGTACTTTTACTAACTTTTTACAGTACTTTTCTTAACTTTTTTTTTTAACTGTTATCTTTCGATATAAAGATATGCATGTTTTATGTGATGTACATTATTAAGATATGCAGTGTTCTTTTCTATTTAGTGAAGAAGCCATGTATCTTTAGATGTTCATTGCACTGCACTTTTCTTGGTTTTAATATCCAGTATCAAATTAGTCAAGTGCTGTGCACATACATGCCATATTTTTTGGAGACCATTCCATGAGATTTGGTCAAAAGGCTTAAAATTTAGGGTGATTTGGAAAGTATTCCGGGGGATTTTATATCGAAAGTATAAGTTCACGAAATATCAATTTTTTGTATTTTATTCACATAATTATATAAAAGTATTCATTCAATATTGCAATGACAACTGAACTAACATCAATTCATAATATATTATGCATGTACTTCATTGTATTTATATAAAATGTTAAATGATTAAAAAAGATTTTTTTTACAAAAAGCACTACTAAAAAAATGAATTTTTAGGCACTTCACAGAACTAAGTAAGCACTACTAACAAAATTCATTTTTAGGCACTTCACAGCACTAGGTCCACATGACAATCAGAATAGCAAACACATGCACAATTAATTGCATGAATTGGTTGATTTATATAGCATGTCCTTGGAAGGAACAAATGAGCTGCAAATGTTATGTTCATTAAACTTTACACTCAGCAGATTGTGAATTGTTTCTGAAGTCAATCTTGACCTTGAGTCTGTCTGAATTTTTCTCAATATGCTGAAACAACGCTCAGCGTTTCAGTTTGATGGTGACTGTACTGATATGAATTTAGAATAATCCATCATTATCAGAAACAGTACAGTATACCGTAACATTTTCACACGTCGGAAAATTGTCCAATAGTTGCGTGTTAACATCTTCATTTGTAATTTAATGTCAACACCCTTACAGGGTTAAAAACAAAGTAACAATTAGTGACACCTATACAAATTTATTGCGACCTTTCGATCGTATAACGCAGAGATCAAAGGCGCTATTATGGCACACTGTGTAACAATCAAAACATGTACCCTACTGATTGGCAGTTTGTGCAAGGCTGTATACACACCATCAATCGATAATCCAGATGTAAAATACAGCACATCAAATTCCTTACCGTAAACACGCGGATCAAATATCGGGTAATAAAACCAGTGACAACAGGCTCGTAAGCGGAGGTTTAAAAAAAAAAATCATTTTTTTTTTAAATTCCGGGGGATTTGCATCTCCCACCGGGAGACCGGGGGATGGACCGAAATTCCGGGGGATTTTTTCCCCCTCCGGGGGATATGGCATGTATGTGTGCAAGGAGGATGTAATGCAATTTTTACTCCAGTGCCACTAAAGCGGGCATATGTGTTTAAACTTTTTGCTACTGAGCTTGTTTCTGTAGCTTTTTGCATAAATGTTCACTGGCTGTACCTTATGCCATGGCGGTTAGTCTGTTGCATAAATCCCTGCATAACCTTCACATGAACCCTCAAGCTGAACCCGGACAATCCTGCTGGGAATCCTGAACATTTATCCCGCAACATCCCGGTTGGATCCCGACAAAATGGCAGCGGGATCCCACCAGTATGTTGTGGGATAAAAGTTCAGGATTCCCAGCGGGATTCTCCGGAATCCCGACTGGGATAAAAGTTCAGGATTCCCAGCGGGATTCTCCAGAATCCTGACTGGGATTCCAGTCGGGATCCCACCGGGATGATGCGGGATAAAAGTTCAGGATTCCCAGCGGGATCCCAGTTGGGATTCCGGAGAATTAATTGAACTGGTTATGAATACTCATAGAGTGGTTCTGCAACATGTCAACAGGGTTCGAATTTAGCACTTGCACACCAAATGCGAGCCAAAATTGAAAAATGCAAGCTGAATTTAAAGACACTCGCAAAAATTTGCAGAAAATATGCAATCCTAGAAATAGATATGAACATAATCGGTGATCAATTCCTGCACAATAGATATAAAACTAATTTTAGAAATGCCTACTTTCGTTTTCCTATAATCACACAGAAATTGATGATGTAGATTTACGTTATGCGCACAGCTATGTGGCAGGTACTCCTTACTATGTATTTTTTTAGACTGGTCTTTCGTTTCCATTTAGCGATAATCGTAACGAAACACAGTCTGTATAATGATGACAAGCAAAAAATACGCGTCTTGATTTTAAAATCACCGACGGCTGATGGGGATCATCAATCAGTTCCAAAAAAAGAAGCCAAAATGAAATAATCTGTCCGTTTTGATGTGGAAGAGGGAGTTGAAGGGAGCTCCACGCACCTCAAGAGCAATCCCAAGCTAGCTCTGTACATAAGCTACCTACACACCAAGTTTTATCAATATGAGTCAATGCTAACTAAAGTTATTGGGCGGACACCATTTTTAAATTTTTAGTAACAGTGACCTTGACCTTAGCCCCACCCCCCTCAAAAGCAATCCCAAGCTAGCTCTTTACATAAGCTACCCACACACCAAGTTTAATCAATATCTATCAATGCTATCAAAAGTTATTTGGCAAAATACATTTTTCTATTTCAAGTAACAGTGACATTGACTGTAGCCCCTCCCCACTCAAAAGCAATCCCAAGCTAGCTCTTCACATGCTACCTACACACCAAGTTTCATCAATATCTGTCAATCCTAACTAAAGTTATTGGGCGGAAACCATTTTTCTATTATTAGCAAGGCCTAAAAAAAAAATACATTTGGTTCAGGTTACCCGACCTTACCTACGGAATAGGCGCCGACCCTACCGTTTTTATAGTCAATTTGAAAAAAAAAATGAAAAAGTAAAAAAAAAAAAAATATTTATTTTTTATTTTTTTTTAATTGCTTTTCACTTTGTAGTTGAAAACCTTAAATGCTTATACAGAAGAAAACTTTAACACCATTATCCATTGATGAAAATTACATTCTTATATAAAGCCAAATAAATAAAAAAAAAAATAAAAAATAAAAAAAGCCTACCTACCCCACCTATTTTTGAAAAGGTTGACCCTAACAAAACATTTTTTTAGGCCTAATAGTGACCTTGACCTTAGCCCCTCCCCACTCAAAAGCAATTCCAAGCTAGCTCTTCACATAAGCTACCTACACACTAAGTTCCATCAATATCTGTCAATGCTAACTTGAGTTATTGGGCAAAAACCATTTTTCTATTTTAAGTAACAGTGACCTTGACCATTTTTCTATTTTAAGTAATAGTGACCTTGACCTTAGCCCCTCCCCACTCAAAAGCAATCCCAAGCTAGCTCTTCACATAAGTAACTTACACACCAAGGTTTCGTCAATATCTATCAATGCTAACTAAAGTTATTGGGCAGAAACCATTTTTCTATTTTTAGTAACAGTGACCTTGACCTTAGCCCCACCCCCTAAAAGCAATCCCAAGCTAGCTCTTCCCATAAGCTACCTACACACCAAGTTTCATCAACATCTATCAATGCTAACTAAAGTTATTGGGCAGAAACCATTTTTCTATTTTTAGTAACAGGCGACCTTGACCTTATCCCCACCCCACTCAAAAGCAATCCCAAGCTAGCTCTTCACATAAGCTACCTACACACCAAGTTTCATCAATATCTGTCAATGCTAACTAAAGTTATTGGGCAGAAACCATTTTTCTATTTTAAGTAACAGTGACCTCGACCATTTTTCTATTTTAAGTAATAGTGACCTTGACCTTAGCCCCTCCCCACTTAAAAGCAATCCCAAGCTAGCTCTTCACATAAGCAACTTACACACCAAGTTTCGTCAATATCTATCAATGCTAACTAAAGCTATTGGGCAGAAACCATTTTTCTATTTTTAGTAACAGTGACCTTGACCTTAGCCCCACCCCCTCAAAAGCAATCCCAAGCTAGGTCTTCCCATAAGCTACCTACACACCAAGTTTTATCAATATCTATCAATGCTAACTAAAGTTATTGGGCAGAAACCATTTTTCTATTTTTAGTAACAGGCGACCTTGACCTTATCCCCACCCCACTCAAAAGCAATCCCAAGCTAGCTCTTCACATAAGCTACCTACACACCAAGTTTCATCAATATCTGTCAATGCTAACTAAAGTTATTGGGCAGAAACCATTTTTCTATTTTAAGTAACAGTGACCACGACCATTTTTCTATTTTAAGTAATAGTGACCTTGACCTTAGCCCCTCCCCACTTAAAAGCAATCCCAAGCTAGCTCTTCACATAAGCAACTTACACACCAAGTTTCGTCAATATCTATCAATGCTAATTAAAGTTATTGGGCAGAAACCATTTTTTCTATTTTTAGTAACAGTGACCTTGACCTTAGCCCCACCCCCCTCAAAAGCAATCCCAAGCTAGCTCTTCCCATAAGCTACCTACACATCAAGTTTCATCAATATCTGTCAATGCTAACTAAAGTTATTGAACAGAAACCAATGTTTGACAAACGCCCGCCCGCCCGCCCAAACGACAACCTCATTCTTATAACCCGGTTTTCGTTGAAAACCTGGTTAAAAATGATTTCTGCCCAATAACTTTAGTTAGGATTGATAGATATTGACGAAATTTTGTGTGTAGGTACTAGTAGCTTATGTGAAGAGCAAGCTTGGAATTTCTTTTGAGGGGGGTCGGGTAAAGGTCACTGTTACTAAAAATAGAAAAATGGTTTCTGCCCAATAACTTTAGTTAGCATTGATAGATATTGATGAAACTTAGAGCAAAGGTAGCTTATGTGAAGAGCTAGCTTGGGAGGTGGGGTCAAGGTCACTGTTCCTAAAAATAGAAAAATGGTTTCTGCCCAATAACTTTAGTTAGCATTGATAGATATTGATGAAACTTAGAGCAAAGGTAGCTATGTGAAGAGCTAGCTTGGGAGGTGGGGTCAAGGTTACTTGTCCTAAAAATAGAAAAATGTTTTTCTGCCCAACAACTTAGTTAGAATTGATGGATAGTGATGAATCTTAGTGTGAATATAGCTCATATGAAGCTGCAGATTGAACTTGCTTTTGAGGGTGGGGAAGAAGGTCAAGGTACTTGATTTGTTGAGTGTAAGTTAAAAACTTAAGGTTTTTTTCAAAAAGCAGACAACTGATTTTTTGAGAATATTTTACAAGGTAAGTTAATTTTTCTGTTGATTTATAGAAAAACAAAACTTTCTTACTTTATTGGGTAACAAGTCATACAACAAATTAATTGGCTATAATTTCTGATTGCCCATAACAAAAACCTGGTTTTGTCGCATTGCGGCGCTTCTAGTTAAATTAATCATTAAGTAAAAATGAAATTTCTTCTAAAGAATAAAGTGTATAATAATTATTTTAATCTATAAACCTAAAAAAAGAACAATTATTACCTTTAAATGACTATGTTGAAGACTTAATAAGATTTAAAATCTATTCCCTTGTTACTAAAAATAGAAAGTAGTGGAATCTCCAACAAAAAGGGAGACCATATAAGCAAGACTTGCTGCCCTTGCTTCAAGAGTAAACTTTACAAAACTATCAGATTTTAACATTTTGTTGTTGTTGTTGTTGTTGTTGATCAATCATGATCTTTGGTGTATTTTTTTAGAGGGTCACCCAATGAAGCTTTCTGTAAAGTTTAATTGAATTTGGACTGGTAGTTTTAGAGGAGATATATATTTTTAAAGCAAAATAGGAAGTTGGCCATTTTGTTGTTGTTGCTGTTGTTGTTTTCGTTGATCAATCATAACCCCTTGTTGTCTTTTTGTAGAGGGTCACCCAAGGCAGCTTCCTGTAAAGTTTCATTGAATTTGGAGCAGTAGTTTCAGAGGAGATGTTTTTTAAAGCAAAACAGGAAGTTAGCCATTTTTGATGTTGTTGCTGTTGTTGTTGATCAATTGTGACTCTTTGTTGTATTTTTGTAGATGGAATTTGGACAGGTAGTTTTAGAGGAGATGTTTTTTAAAGCTAAACAGGAAGTCGGCCATTTTGTTGTTGTTGTTGTTGATTAATCGTGACCCCTTGTATTTTTAAATAGTCACCCAAGGAAGCTTCCTGTGAAGTTTCATTGAATATGGTTAAGCAGTTTCAGAAGAGAAGTTTTTAAAGCAATTGTTGACAGACGGACTGACGGACGGATGGACGCCAGACCGATCACAATAGCTCACCTTGAGCACTTCGTGCTCTAGTGAGATAAAAATTAAATTCGAACCCTGTGTCAATCGGGATTAGAATAACATGATCAATACTAAGATCTCAAAGGTATAAAAATGCCCATTCAATTGTCTGCCTATTTCTATCTGCCATGGATGATGACAAACACACTGGCCATGAAAATAGGAATACAATATACTTACTGCAATTTGTTGAGTCATCTGGATCTGGAATTGTACCCCCTTTACATACACATTTGTTTGCCTGGCATTCAAAGGTGTTGACTTTGCATGTTCCACACGTAGACCCACATGGATCATCATAGTAAACTGAAACAAAGGACTTAAACATTAAGCCACCAGAGCATTTAAGTCAAACATGTGCTGGATATGCTTATGTTTTTTGAGAATAAATGTGTTACTTACTTCACCAAAAATTATATTAACTTCTGAACTACTGACCGTCAAATCAGTGAAATGGTCAAAGACTTTAAGTTAAACTGTTTCTGAATTATTAATTGTGCAGACAAAGATTTTGAAACTCAGACATTGACCTAGATCATGAAGTATAATGACCCCAAAACAATTGGGTAATATGGGACATGTCATTGACTTCTGATTAAATAAATCAAAAATAAGCTTTATACTATTAAGCAAGCACTTGCAGTGTGCGTATACCACATGATAAATTACATCATATATGTGCTACATTGGAAGGCTACATTTCGTTTAACCCTTTAGCGCATGTATACGAGTATGGCCGACATTGCCCATTAGCGGATGTATACGCATATGGCCGACTCTATATATAGACTTTTGGATGTAAACGCATCGCCCGCATTTCCAAAGGGTCAATTTAATATTTCAATTTTGCATCTGTCTTTTAGGAAACAATATCAAGGAAGTTTATAAAAGTAAAGCTCAGTATTAAAAGTATTAAATTTCCATGGCAAATATTGTCTCAAAAAATTAGGTATTTATTTATACTGCCAATCACAGGTGTGATATTCCATTATGACCAGCTGTGAATTGAAAATCCCCTGAGAATTCCTCAAATTAATTGATGCGTAAATCATCAAATATATTACGTCAGATCACTTAAACATTGAAATAAATAAGGATTATAATTATTTTAAGATTAAATTTTGATGACAAACTATAGAAATGATATGTAGCTGAGAAAATGATAAATAAACTTGCTGTGAAGCTGATACATGTCCAGCATGATTCCAGCCATAAAGTATGTCAGGTAAACATTTTTCGTCTGTCAAATTTGCAAGCGTATGGATGATCATGGATGATCATGATCACTATTCATTTCGGAAATGACGGTCTCAGCTTTTTTTTTTGACAACATTTTATGAGGGGTGGTCATAAAGTAAAACAGTCACCCTGGACTTGATGACACAGGATATTCCTGCCATATTTCTGTGTATGAAACACCAGAACATCAATTATCGGCTCTTTAATCCAGATAGGTCTTTTTTATGGCAGGGGTGATACAATTCAGATTGATCCCAGTGTCTTTTAAACCCTTGATTGCATGAAATTATGACATTTTTAAGTAATGGTACAAGTTAGTCTTTAAAATGCATTTATAGATGAAACAAAATAATTTAATATTTCATCATTGACACCATTTATTAGATAACTTAATTATCTGTAAAAGATATGTTCACATAAAAAAATTTGGCTGCAATTATTGCAAGTAATAATGATTTAAAGATCATAGTGCTGTTTAATTCTCTCTTTTTCAATACCCAGACAATGCGAATGTCCGTCAGACAGTCGGACATGTCCGGTATATTGTCATTTTGACCAAAGAAAATTTTGTTTTGGCCGTTACAATGTTCAGTGAAAAAAAATTACAGTCAGCACCATTAAATTTTCGTAAATTTACTTTCAGTTTCTAAATAAATGTTCTGAGTTATTTTTAACTATTATATCATGATTATTCAGCATTTTAATCCGTGTATCACCATTTGTAAACCCCGTTCTGCACATGTTTCCGTAAAAGCCGAAAAAACACGAAACATTCAGATTTCAGCTAGTAAACTAATACTTTTTAATAGGCGGAATTTTACGAACATGCTTGGAAAATACGAAATTCCGTATGTATATTTTTTCGGCGAAGTGGTTCAGGCAATCATGTTAATTTAAATATGATGATGATTATACTGAGCTGACACTCTTTCCACTCTGTATAAAACATTGCCAAAACCAAGAACTCTACTTTCGTTTTCGCATAAATGTTGTGTCTGAGTTTGACTTGTAGTACACTTAGTTATATGTTTTTTTGTTTTGTTTTTATTAATATGTATACAACAGCAATATCAATACAAAACACGATACATTAGATACGCAGGATATTTTCAATTATCATATGACTTAATGTTTCATCTATGTTAAATAAGCTTATTTATTGTCACACCTTGCCATGTTAGATATTGAATTGCTGAGCTAAAATTTTAATGTTTTTGTTTATATAAAAACGGGGGCGGGGGGTAAAAATGGGGTTTCTGAGAGACATACTGGTATTTCATGTTTGGTTGTTGTTGTTTGTTTTATTTTCATGATAAGAAATTCCACTTATGTAAATGAATATCTAATTTATTTTTCATGACGGCTATTTCGCGTTCGATATTTATACGTATTTGCAAGTACCTTTCAAAGTTACAAAAGTTTGGTATTGCTTGTCGGTATTTTGAACAGAAAATGAAATATTTCATCAATAGAATAATAAAGTTTGTGCTGCTATATTTACTATGTGTAGATATGTTTACTCCAAATTAAACTGTTAATAGATTAAGTTTAACAAGTATACCCTTAGTCTGGAGATAGGTCTTTAGTTTTTACCAAAGATCTTGTATTATGGTGCACTCCCAAAACATGTGACTAATTGTTTCTTCATTGCTTGAGCACATTAGTCACATTGGCTGGAGTTGGATATTTTGCATTTGAACAAATATCTGTTTGTAGGTATGATTCTATTAATTATTTTAAACTGAAACGCTTGTATACATGTATCAATTGTAGCTATGTTTTTTAGATTTTATTTCATCAAGCATCGACGTATATTTTGCTGGAATTGTTATACTCAAAGATTTTAGATCATTCTTCATATATTGTGGTATATTTTAGTCAGTTGTAAATATTTAAAAAAATCACCATTAGGAATTTGGTAAAGAAATTGCATGTTATCATATGAGTAGAATTTCTTTTCTCTAAAGTCGAAAATGTGTTCGCGGTATATTATTCCGTTGTTATGCCATTCTTTATAATATAAAATTTTATTATTGCATTTCATACATGCCATATTTTCTGGAGACCATTCAGGGGGATTTGTTCAAAAGGCTGAAAATTCAGGGGGATTTTGGTTGTATTCAGGGGGATTTTTTTAGCAGGTCTAAGTTGGCGAAATTTTAAAGTATTTTTAGACGCAAGTATGAAAAAATGTATTCACATATAGTTTGCTTTGAAAACCTCTAAACTCTTTCATTATACAGAATTATTTTATGTCATGATTTATCATATTTTTATGATACACTGTCATGTCATACTGTAATGCACTTGCAGAACAAAATATGTCATTGGAAAAATATGTTTTCGAGACAATTAAATTAAATTTACCTTCCTCCAAAGTCTTTAAAAAAATTGTGCTTAATTCTATCAGCTTTGATGACTTTCAGACAATAAGAGAATAGAATAAATATTATTAATTTCTTCCTTCCAAAAGAGTAATATTTCTTTGCCTTTGATAATTACTACAAATTAATTGATCACTTGTTGTAAAAGTTTCCTTTTGGAGATTTTCACTCACATACTGTGGTTTCACTTTGTCATTATTGCCTGATGTAAAATTTCAAAAAAAAATTGGTTTGGTTTGCTTTAAGTTTTGTAATCGTTTTTTGTTCATAGTGACGTTTTTCAAGATTTGCAAAATATTTACAATTTTTTTCATTCTGTTCTACATATTGTGCTTTTGACCTCAGTATCATGCCATTAATTTTTTCTGTTGTAATAATATCTAATTCCTGATGAAGCAACATTATTTCTTCATCTTCACTGTTATCATTTGAGCGTGCATTTTCTTGAATTTTTTTATTTTTTTCAATAAGTTCATTTTCTTTTTTTCTTTTTCTTTTTTAATTTAAGTGGAGTATTATTTTATAATATTACGAGTTCTTAATAACGGCTATTTTAATTGGATGTTTGCAGTTAAATATGATTTTGCAGTTAAATATGATTTAAGCCAATCGGAATCATTGTATTTACGTCGACCTAGGCCTTTAAAACAAGATGTCGGCATTTGAAGTTAACAACAATACATGTGATATTAAACATTTTCAATTGATTCTAATCAACGAAAACACTTTGACATCATTGATACATAAAGAAAAATTTACTTTATCAGTTGTTGAAGTTGTGGAAGATGTTAATGCTCAGCTACAAAAGGATGTTAAAAGTCCTTGCAGAGAAGCAGACAGAGATGGATAAGACGAAATTGTTTTGAAAGATTTTTCTCAACTGAGAGGGGCAAGACAGTCGAACACATCATTCTTGCAAGCATGACCCTAATAAGCCCAAGCTTGGGGCATAATAATGTTTAAAGTGGTATTGACATGGCTTTGTGTGCATGTATATTTACAGCTGTAGTTTAACTGAAAAATCAACAACAATTGAGCATCAGCATTTTGCAGAAACTTTATTCTTGGTCCTAATAAAACATATATTTTGATTAGGAAGGCATTTATTATGTGCTGGGAGTGGAGTAAATTAGGATTGTGTACAGCAAAATTGATATCATCTGAGGCTCAATCGGTCACCGGAGTTGAGGAAGAGCTACATATTAATTATTATGCAGGGATCCGCTCCTCCACGCAAGGACTTGCAGTTACCAAATCATTGTCAAGCAAGGCTTGTCATGCAGTACTTAAATAGAGGCATCTTATTATGCAGGTTGGACATTCAACTTTTCTAGCCGAAAATCATCTACTTAAATACAAGCCTCACTCAGTACCCACTTTATTCTCGTGAATTATAAAAATTGATTGTTGGCAAAGCATCCTTCTAGTGGCAGCCTGGTAATTCAATATCACTGACATCTTAGTTTACTCCATAAGTGCTATGTTCGAACTTGTATAACAGACCCATTTAATGAAGGTTACAATTAAAAATATTTGCTTTTTCAGGTCAAAGATTTTTGACGATATCTGCTTCTACTGTTCTTTAAACTGAGGAATTGCGAGATTTAAAGGAATGCTTTGGCATTGTTTGTCCGATATGCGCAACATGCAGGGGAACAAAGACCAGAGGTGCTAAGAAACCTTTAAAAGGGTGCAAAAAATGACAGTGCATAGCACCACAAAGAGATGTTTTGATGTCTTAATAGAGACAATAAAAACTGATGTGTTCATAGGTGTAACACTTAATTTTAGTAATAGCAGTGACATTGTTAAAATTGTTGTATAGAATGTCTTATTTATTTTTTTAGTGACATTTTGTTGTTATGTTTGGAAGCTGTTTTCTAGTTCTGAATAAGACATTATCTAGTCATGTTTAAATGACTTAATGAGTTAGTTTTAATATCTAGTCATATATTAAATGTCATATGATGCATTATAGTTTAAATAGAGACATTATTTAGTCATGGTTTAAAAGCCTTAATATGTTCTAGTTTTAAAGTCTTGTTTTGAAAGCTGTAATATTTTCTAGTGCTAATTTTATGCTGGTCGAGAGTGCCAAATAGGAGGTTGCAGGAGTTGTCGGGTCGTTGAGGAGATTGTTCCCGAAAATGGGAGCTTCACTGACTGAATAATGAAGATGAAGTTTGTTTGAAAATCAAGTCCTTTATTATGAAATCAAACACATATATATATATATATATATATATACATATATATATATATATATATATATATATATATATATATATATATATATATATATATATATATATATATATATATATATATATATCAATAAACACAAAGTACAAAAAGATGTTACAAATACTTAAACTAATTTGGGGAAATTAGCATACAACTCGCTTTTAAGCTTTTAAAAATGCATGTGAAAGGTTAGCTGGTTGACAACATTTCATATTACAATTAGTTTAATTTAATAATTGTTTGTTTAATAACTTTAATAAAATGAACTTTATAAATACCGTATTATATCATGCATAGGACGCACTTTTTTACCTCCAATTCTTGTCTTAAAAAGGGCCTGCGTCCTTTCTATGCTATTAGAATTGCATCTGTTTTTTTCCAAGTCCATTTCAGGTCGAAAATATCGGACCGGGGAAGAACGCGGTAAAAGTAAGTATCTGTACTGCGTCACCGAAGAGAACAAGTGACAAAATTGGTAAAATCACGCAAGTTAACACACGCAGAAATGTTTACTTTAAAATGATTTATTGAGAAATAAATTGAAAACAAACATGAGTGTTTACTTTTTTACAAAAGGGACGCTACTCACAAAAACTCGATGTGAGTCAGCACTTTAACTGGTTTGAGTTATAACGGCAACGGAAAATCGGGAAAGGAGGTAAATATCAATTAATCGTTGTTCATGATTTTAATGTTTCGATATTTTACAAAACATTTTGTTGTATCTTACTGTTTTTAAAAAATAATAAAAGAATGTGCATAACGCAAAGTAGCATTATTGTCACTATCAAATCTTTTTCAAATGTGCGAAGGTGTGAAAAACACCCGCTGTCTGTCATTAGAAAAACATCCATAGAACGAACTATTGAGATGTTAATACCGTATGGTTGTTTGTTCGCACTTTACCCGTCGTGCCTTCCGCTGGCAAGGATAATTACCGACACGCATTAATTATGCCTGACATGCTTTAATCCGCGCAGCGACAAGCCTTATCAAAACAATCATCAGTTTTGACAATACACAGTTTTGCAACGGTTGCAACGGTTGACTGTCATTCAGAACGCATGTCGGAACTAATGCAACGGTTGCAACGGTTGACTGTCATTCAAAAGGCATGTGGAACTATTGCAACGTTGACTGTTAGTCAGAAGGCGTTTCAGGACTATTACAGCATTTGTACAAGTCTTATAATATGCGTGAATATTCTCAAAATGTCAAGACTTATATCATTGTTGTGTACACTAAATTACCGAAATACGACGATAATTATCGAAATACACAAGACAGTTATCGAAATATGCCTTATATACATTTTTTTTTACTTCAATATATGTTATAAATACTTTACCAACCTCAATTTTTCGGCTCCGATTTTGACATTTTTTCGCTGCGTCCTATCTTATGTATTAAGGGTTTTTACCCGTTTTTTTCAACTATTTTTTTGCCTGCGTCCTATCTATGCTAGCGTCCTATACATGATATAATACGGTACTTGCAAACAGAAATAAGATCTGTACATTTCTAAGTGAGTTCATATTTTAAGACAAATAATTGAATAACATAATTTCCACATAATTCAAACTTCTTATTATATGAATATAACTTCTAAATGTTTTAACAATAAATTCACAAAATATTAAAACTATTATATTTAAAAGTACTTTGATAAAATAAAATGAGTTAAACACAAAAAGTAATATATAAAAATAATGACATACCTGAATAATGAAGATGAGCTTGTTTAAAAATCAAGTCCTTTATGATTTTCAGGACACAGGCTTCATCTTAAATACTAAGTTTTTAACAATATGATACAGATCTCAGATTTGTTAAGCATCATTAAATCATTAACTTGTCACTACAAAAATTCTAAAATTGAAGCTGAGTTAAGCCTGAGGGATTGTGCTACTGTTTTGAATAAAAATATATGATAGGTTGACATCAATTAATGTAATTAAAGGAAACCACTTAGCCTAAGGTGGCCAAATTATTAAACTTAAAAACAAGTTAAGAATCTAAAAAGATATTTATTAACTGCCAAAAATATTATACAGGCTGCAGGCATTAATATGTTTACATGATGTATAGACATGCAAAGTTCGAAAAGGAGTTTTTAGTCATAATAGTTATTCTTAAACTATATCTAAATAAGTAATTCTGAGTTATTTAACAACATACACATATTATCCACATAAAAATAAATATTTGTAATTCCAATTTTCAATTTTACATAAATTTATATTTAATTTATGTAGCAAAAATGTGGGGCATAATACTAACACTGTAATATGATGTGTAATAAATTTGTTTGGTTCTTGTAGTAGTATTTTTCCTTAAAGGTTTGACTTTTTTATATGTATTTTAGTAATTGACGCAAGCACAAGTGTTAAGAAATACCGTAAGTATTTTTTTGTGTGTAGCATGAGTTTGACCAAGAATGTTATAGTTGGAAACAATTAGAATAGATGCAGTAAACATTTAAAGCATTTGATCTTTCAAGCACAAAGTGTTTGCGAATTATCGTTTATGATAGTGTATTACAAAGAGACATGTTAAACAGAACACATGATATGAAAACAACAGACTTGTACAAAAAAAATATTTTCATTTATGCAAAATATTAAAATGTAGACACTTTTTTTTACTTATATAAGTATTTAAAAAGAGCATAAAATTACTTTAATCAACTTAATTTCAGTTCATAATAGTGTCAATTAAGTTCAAAAGTATTATCAAGGTGCAAAAAAGACCAGATACAACTGTTGCAAAACTTCTTCCCTTTGCCTCAAATACATATGGCAAGTTATTTTAAATTGCCTCTGAATTTTAAAAAAAATACCACCCAAGCCTACACTCTTATGTCCTCATATTCAGCATTCCATTGTGAATAAACACTTAGTGTATCTTTCACCTTAGAGGTAGGGACATGGGTCTTGCACACGACACGTTGTCTTGGTATGTCAAATACATGTGGCAAGCTGTCCATACAAATGAAAGTTACAGCCCAGAAATGACAGCCTCTACTCCATGTACTTATATGCAGCATTCCATTGTGAATAAACACTAAAGGTGACCTTCAACTTAGAGGTAAGGGCACAGGTCTTGCACAAGACACGTCGTCTTGATATGTCAAACACATGTGGCAATTAAGCCATTTTAAATTATGCCCATACAAGAGAAAGTTACAGCAGGGACACAAGTTATTGAGCCAGACACACGGACGGACGGATGGACAGTCGGATGGACGGACAGAGGGACGGTGCAATTTTAATATGCCCACCTTCAGGGGCATAAAAACATACTGGTCAAACATGTTGTCTGGATAATCACTGACAGGACTTGTCACAGTTTCCTGCACACTGACAGGACTTGGTGATTGACTCCACAATGACAGGATTTTGTTAAGTTGCCTACACTGACAGGACTTGATGATTGACTGCACAACGACAGAATTTGATTGTAACCTGCACTCTGACAAGACTTTGTTCAGTTGCCTGCCTGCCACACTGACAGGACTTGATAATTGACTGCACACTGACAGCACTTGGTACAGATACCTGCACACTGACAGGACTTTTTTCAGTTGCCTGCACACTGACAGGACTTTGTTCAATTGCCATAACACTGACAAAACTATGTTATATTGCTTGCACACTGAAAAAACTTTTAGTATAGATACACAAACAACAAACAGTGCACCATCTAATAAAATCAATAAACTTCCTTAAGCTCTAAAATCAAATACCAGAACACATTGAGCACCTTCAACTAATATTATCACCTTTACCCTCTAGGACAACATCACCTTTCTTCTAATGTTAATAATATTTTATTTTTTTTTATATAAGTTATAAGTGAATAACACTATCCACACAGAAGATAAGAATGTAGCATCTGCATGAACAATAATCTACATGAAGTTCAATGGAAAAGTCTGATTATTAAATTTATTACAGTAGAAACTCACTAAACCGGACATGGTCCGGACTGGGCAAAATTTCCGGTTTATTGAGGATTCCGGTTTAGTGAGGATTTGATGTACGGCGTTTGTTTACTCAAAATATTAACTGAGTTAACCTTTAGAGGGTAGTTGAAAACTTGAATAAAATGAAAACAATAGGGACAGTTCAATTCTTCGATGTTTAGACAGAGGTTGAGACATGATTAAAGCACATGCAAAAGTGATAAACAAAATTAAACATTTCTGCGTTTTTATAATCATCTTTTTTTCCAAGTCTTGAAATAAAACAACCTGCGAAAATGACCACTTCATCACCAATCAAAGTTCTTGATTTGAGTAACAAACAAACAAATTATTCGATTATTTGTAATTCATTACTTGTTAAGTATGTTTGATAGTTTAATTAACGCACTGCTCTAAATTGATTCAATCATTAAAGTCTTTAGATAAAACAACCCTCCAAAATGATCACTTAATAACCGTTTCTAGTTCTTTATTTTCTGCAATAAACAAATTAATGTTTCAATCAATTTTCATTTCACAAGTTTGATTATCGTGCGGCAGTCAATCCACATCGCAATCATCATAATCAATTATCACAGGTGCAATATTTAACGACGCACCGGCTGTCAAAACAAAGTGACACGCGATTCGCGAATTCCGAATACACAAAATCATTTTGACATGTTTAAACAAATATATGTCCGGTTTTGTGAGGTAAAATTACGTTGACAACTAACAAATTTTCTCGATTTTTTGTCCGGAATTCCAGTTTTGTAGGGATTTTTTTACATAGAAAGTAGAAGGGGAAAACCAGGACTCTGGAAAAAGTCCATTATCCCGAGGATTCCGGTTTTGTGGAGTTCCGGTTTAGTGAGTTTCTACTGTATAAAGAAAAAATGAAATTTCTTCTAAAGAATAAAGTGTATAATAATTATTTGAATCTATAAACCTAAACAAGAGGGCCAAGATGGTCCTATATCGCTCACCTCAGTAAAACTTTGTGCTACAAATTTGTTTATAATTAAAGGGCAATAACAGGGATTTTGCTTCTCTGATGTATGAAATTGTAACCTCGAGAGTGTTAACAAGGTATTTCCATATTTGGGCTCTGTGACCTAGTTTTTGACCCCAGATGACCCATATTCGAACTGGAGCTAGAAATCATCAAAACAACCTTTCTGACAAATTTCCAAAATATTTGGGCTGAAAATATTGCCTCGAGAGTGTTAACAAGGTTTTTCCATATTTGGACTCTGTGACCTAGTTTTTGACCTCTTATGACCCATATTCGAACTTGAGCTAGAAATCATCAAAAAAAAACTTTCTGACAAATTTCCAGGATATTTGGGCTGAAAATGTTACCTCCAGAGTGTTAACAAGGTTTTTCAATAATTGGGCTCTGTGACCTAGTTTTTAACCCTAGATGACCCATAATCAGACTAACGCTACAAATCATCAAAACAACTTTTCTGATAAATTTCAATGATATTTGGGCTGAAATGTTACCTAGCGAGTGTTAACAAGGTATTTCCATATTTGGGCTCTGTGACCTAGGTTTTGACCCCAGATGACCAATATTCAAGTTTGAGGTAAAAATCATCACAACAAGTTTTCTGACATTTCCAGGATATTTGGGCTGCAAATATTACCTCTAGAGTGTTAACAAGGTATATCAATAATTGGGCTCTGCAGGGATGATAACAGAGCCAAAGTGCCAATCCTGAAAATATCTGCGTGGGGTTCAGGGGGCCGCTTAAGGCCCCTGATGGGTCCAGTATTTCAGGGTTTCTAATACCCTTTTTTGCCTTAGAATAGTGTTCAAGGAGTACACCTTTCGGTTTGGTAGATATAATTATGTTCAACAGGAGACATCCGCAATCAGAACAATTATCAGGAATCTTAGCAGTGAAGTTTAACACCTTTGTTTTTAAACAAAGTTAAATTTACTTTTTTACCTGAAGTCACAGGCATAAGACATGTACCTGACATTTTGGTTCAGTTGTCCACTTCCCATAAAACTCAACTGGCTATGATCAAATGCCTGTGTATGAATAGTCTACACTGTGGGATGTTTGATAAATAATAATGAACAGCATATCAATTATCAAGCTTGCAAATGTTTATTGTAAAAGTGTTATTTATTCAATTTTTATATATCATAAGAGTATTTATTCCATTATCTGCACATTTTATGAGAATATAATATTATTAATTATTATATATATTATTCCAAGTAATATCCAAATGGGACTGTAAATGCTTTGGCAGGGTAACCGTTGTGGACATGGTGGACTGTGTCACCATCAATGTCTATGAGGCACAAGTTGACGTATTCTGGTTTCCAAGCCAGATTTTTTCCCCTCATGGTGTTACAGGTGTCCAGTAGACAAACTAGATTGTCCCACAGCAGTTTAAGTCTCTCAAAACAGACTTTCAAATTCCTTGAAAATTGATTCAGAATCAGCCCTTGTGATTTTTAAGGAGGACAAATGTCTTAACACTATTTCTTTCTCTATAGCAGAAAAATAGCTGCAACAGTTTTCTCATTGTGTGTGTTTGTTGACTTGTCTAAATTCAAATAAAACCGAGTTTCATGTAACTCCTCCACGAGTTCATCATTGAAATGGCTTGCCACTCCGTAAGTCATCTTATATGATTCTGAACACCTTTGAAGTTTTAATTTCGCTGAGAGCTTTTGTATCTATGGCAAGTGTCTTAGGTAAGACTCACTACATGTGGTGCCAGGGAGTATGGAAGGTCATGTTCAGCCATAAATCCAAGTATCATGGCGGTCATTGACAGGAACAACTGGTGTCTGTTCATCCCTGACTTTTGGAACCATCAACATACCTGGAGATACAACAATAGAAATTAAATCTCACTCAAACTGGGTCCTCAAGAAGTTTTGTTGAACTGTCTCAAATAGAAAATAAACTGACTGCTCCTACTTAATATATATTACTACTACAAAATATTAATTCATTTTTTTTTTATTTTAACCAACCCAATTTTCATTTGAACCTTCCATTATGGTCAACAGCCACTTCTTATTGAGAACAATGCTTCAAACATTATGAGAACAATAAAGAAACGGTTTGCAGCGTAAATTTCAATCGGCCAAATAAAATTTGTAAAATAAAAATCGTTTATCATAACACAATCCGAATCGGGATGTCCGAAATATTGCTACACGCGCAAAAGCCATTCTCAGTTTTAACACATTTTATTAACTTTAAAAGAAACGTTTCGGGAATTTCTCTTAAAAATAAATAGCAAATATACCTTTAAATCGACGAATCGATGTTTTTAGAAGTTGGTGGTAGTCGTGTTTTTTCCAATACTCGTTTATTCGTCTTCGTCGTCTGTCATATCCGGATACTGTCTTATAGTCCGATCGGTAATTTCCGTAATCACCCGATGCTATCTTAACCAATCATATAGCTCGATTGCCAAGACGTAAATAGGTTCGTTAATTTCCGGCTTTAAACTTCCGGAAAACTCACCTTTCGTACCCATATTGTTCGAACTGGGGTCGAATCGCCCCCTGTTCCCCTCCCTCCCTAGAAAAAACTCAACGGATTTACATATATCTCAAAATCGATTCGTGAGGCCTTAAATCCGGAATTCCGGATTAATCCGGAATTTTATCATCCCTGGCTCTGTGACCTAGTTTTTAACCCTAGATGACCCATAATCAAACTTGACTTAAAAATTATCAAAACAACTTTTCTGACAAATTTCCAGGATATTTGGGCTGAAAATGTTACCTCGCGAGTGTTTACAAGGTATTTCCATATTTGGGCTCTGAAAATGTTGTCGCGCGTGTGTTAACAAGGTTTTTCCATATTGGGCTCTGTAACCTAGTTTTTGACCCCAGATTTTTGAACTTGAGCTAGAAAACATCAAAACAACTATTCTGACAAATTTCCAGGATATTTGTGCTGAAAATGTTACCTCTAGAGTGTTAACAAGGTTTTTCAATAATTGGGCTCTGTGACCTAGTTTTTGACCCCAGATGACCCATATTTGAACTGAAGTTAGAAATCATTGAATCAACATTTCTGACAAATTTCCAGGATATTTGGGCTGGAAAAGCTACCTCTAGCGTGTTAACAAGGTTTTTCCATATTTGGATTATGTGACCTAGTTTTTGACCCCAGATGACCCATATTAGAACTTGAGCTAGAAATCATTCAAACAATCTTTCTGACAAATGTCCAGGATATTTGGGCTGCAAATGTTACCTCTAGAGTGTTAACAAGGTATTTCAATAATTGGGCGCTGTGACCTAGTTTTTAACCCCAGATGACACATATTCAGACCAAGTAATTACTGAGACAAACATCCTGACCAAATTTCGTGACAATTGAGGCAAAAATGTGACCCCAAGAGTGTAACAAACTAAGTGTGGACGGACGACAGACGACGGACAATCATCAATCCTAAAAGCTCACCCTCAAATTTATAAAATTTAAAATCTATTCCCTTGTTACTCAAAATAGAAAGTAATGAATCTCCAACAAAAAGGGAGACCATATAGCAGGACTTGCTGCCCTTGCTTAAGAGTAAACTTTATCAGTTTTAACCAAATGTATTTATAATAACTCACAGGGTAAGGCCAATTTTTCTCCAGGGGCATAATTTGAATAAACAGGGTAGATAACCAATCAACAATGTTACAAACCAAATATTGCATTAGACTTCATAGTATTTGCCAAAAAAAGTTTTGTAATTTTTCCTTTAGGTTGCCATGGCAACCAGAGTTCTGCATGGAATTAATTTCTTTGAACAATTTTGAAAAAGCACCAACCAATGATCATTCCTATGAAGTTTCATCAAAATTGTCCAAGGGGTTTAGTAGATGATGATGATTATAACCAATTGTTGATGCTTTTCCTTTAGGTTGCCATGGCAACCAGAGTTCTGCTTGGAATTAATTTCTTTGAACAATTTTGAAAAAGCACCAACCCAAGGATCATTCCGATGAAGTTTCATTAAAATTGTCCAAGGGGTTTAGGAGAAGATGATGATAATAATCAATTGTTGACATTTTCCTTTAGGATGCCATGGCAACCAAAGTTCTGTATGGAATACATTTTTTTTGAACAATTTTGATAAAGCACCAACCCAAGGATCATTCCGATGAAGTTTCATTAAAATTGTCCAAGGGGTTTAGGAGAAGATGATGATAATAATCAATTGTTGACATTTTCCTTTAGGATGCCATGGCAACCAGAGTTCTGTATGGAATACATTTCTTTGAACAATTTTGATAAAGCACCAACTAAGGATCATTCCTATGAAGTTTCATCAAAATTGTCCAAGTGGTTTAGGAGAAGATGATTATAACCAATTGTTGACATTTTCCATTAGGTTGCCATGGCAACCAGAGTTCTGCATGGAATTCATTTCTTTGAACATTTTTGAATAAGCACCAATCAAGGATCTTTCCTATGAAGTTTCATTAAAATTGTCCAAGCAGTTTAAGAGAAGAAGATGATTATCACCAATTGTTGATGCCGAACGACGGTCGACAGACGCCGGACATAGACCAATCACAATAGCTCACCTTGAGCACTTTGTGCTCAGGTGAGCTAAAAACAAAAGGAGTTGAATATAAAGATAAGTACCGGTAGTAATGTTTTAACACAAAAACTATAAAAAATAAAGAAGAAAATGGTCTTTTTTTATAAAGGCAGATGAAGCAAAATTCCATAAAATGTTTCAGTTAACCCTTCTCTTGCTAATTGCGTACATTGACGTTATGTTCAGTCAATCAGCCAACTGCTAATCGCGTACATTTACAGTTTTTGACCCGGTTTAAAAATAGCGTCCACGTGACTACCTTGAATGCTTTATGACACCAAACTGATATTTCATTGGATTGTAGAAGTGTAACCCCATCTAAAAATAGCAAATTAGTAAAAAAAAATCATATTTTTAGGCCGTAATTTACTATTTATAGACTGAAGAATGAAACCACAATTCACTGCGCAAAATCCAAAATGGCAGCGCCCATCGAGTCGGACGACGAGGCCGAATTAAGAGCTATTTTGACGGATTCTTCATCCGATAGAGACTTCGAAGGATTCGAATTGAACGATCTATTTAATGCTAGAACGACAATTTCAATTACCCAGGCCGAAACGTACTTAGAACCAGCGATTGATGTACAAAATGGATGGATTAGGGAGGATTCGCCCCCGCTCAATTCACCCTTCGTTGGGAACACCGGATTAAACATAGAATTACCTGAAAATTCCACCGCATTGGACTTCTTTAATTTACTTTTTACTGATGAAATGTGGGATACATTAGTTAATGAGACAAATTCTTATGCAGATAGGCAGTCACTAAATGTGTTGAGCCAATTTTCTAGACAAAGAAAATGGGAACCTGTGAATATTGACGAGATTAAAGGTTTCATCGCGTTGGTTCTTGCTATGGGTTTAACGGAAAAACCCGACATAGTCGATTACTGGTCAAAAGATGAAACACTTTCTACACCATTTTTTGGCAAGAACATGACAAAAGATCAATTTTTACTTATTCTAGGTAATTTGCATTTGGTGGACAACGACGTTGAAAGCACAGATAGGCTGTATAAGATACGTCCATTCCTCAGTATGTGTCAAGAAACATTTCAAGTCTATGATCCTGAACAAAAACTCTCCATGGATGAAGCAACATGTCCTTTCAAGGGAAGAGTGGTTTTCAAAGTTTACAATCCACTAAAGCCAAATAAATTTGGAATAAAGATATATCAGGTGTGTGAAAGTTCAAGCGGATTCTGTATTTGTTTTGACGTTTATGATGGTACTCGGGGTGCTGCTTTGTATTCAGAACTTGTAGATACAAATCCAGACTATGGACAGACCACTTAACTTGTTGTAGGATTGTTAGCTCGGCGTGGACTCTTGGACAAAGGACGCATTATATATGTTGATAATTACTATAATAGCCCTACACTTGCCGAGGAACTTGATGCGCACGACACTTACATTTGCGGCACAGTTCGTGTAAACAGACAAGGAATGCCCAAAGCTTTTCCATCTGTGAAGCTACAGCCAAATGAAACTGTTTTCAGAAGAAAATCTAATGTTCTGGCTCTGAAATATCACCAGAAAAGAGATGTTCATATGCTTTCTACATGTCACAATGCAACACAATCCGTGTTAGACAAACGAAACCGAACAACTGGGGACCCAATCTTCAAGCCTACTCCAATAGTCGATTACTGCAAGAATATGGGCGGAATGGATTTGTCTGACCAAATGCTACAGTATTATAATAGCCTAAGACAGGAAAATGGTGGAAGAAACTTTTTTTCCATAAATTTGTTGAATTTGTTGACATTGAATGCTTATAAACTTTATATGAAGTTCGGCAATTCAAGTGCTAAATGGTCCACTAGAATTTTCGGTCATTGCTTGTCGCAGAACTTGTGAAATCAGCACCCAATGCCCCAAAGCCAAAAAGAACTTTGAAGGGTTAATAGAAATAATTTTAATTAAGAATTAACTGGAATAAGGCCCTTGATGGTCACAATTTGAGCAAAATATTTATTTTTATCTTACCTTCATGCTCAACAGTTACTGAAGAAGACACTGAAGAATCTGTTCCCAATGCACACTTGTAGGTTCCACAATGGCTTATCTGGAAGCTACTGAGGACATATCTAAAGTAATTGACTGATGCATCAGATGCATCTACAGTATATGATGTAGGTGGGGTACACGTAAAGACTCCCATAAACACACTGCATGAACCAAGTACAGTTCCATCCTTATCTGCGATTGTGACGGAGGTAGCTTTATCGCTGTTACTGCAGGTCAATGTCACCGAGCTTCCAGTCTGTACTACATATATACTGCCTGAGAAGTTGCCAGATGCTGTCAGGTTTACATCCCCTAAAATTAAAGTCAAAATACATATATAGTGAGACAATCAATAACTAACTGCTAAGCAATGCAAACGTAGTTCAGTGTTCAATGAAATTTGATTTGAACATGATCGCCATGGCCTATATCGCTCATCTATGTACCCTTCTATTGGCTGAATTGGACTAATGTGGCAAAAAATTATTAAAGGACACTTAAAACCCATTCACAAACATTCTCACCATGTTTCATGAGAATCCAATGAACAAAAAATAACTAAAAAAGTTCCATACATTTTATGTTTCTTTTGCACAGGATTTCTCCTCAACACTGTCAATATGAAGTTTAAAGTCAATACCTTTTAAAGAGTTATGGAGAAAAGCGTTGTTATCCGGATCTCCAAGGAAGGATGAACAGAAAGACAGGACAAGGTGACTGCTATATAGCTGACCCCCACCAAGTAGAAAAGGTATAATAAATAACTATAAATATAATTTCATAGTTTTATTTTTATTTCTTCCGCCGACTAGTTATTGCTCCAATGTAAAGAAGAAATTAAAATCAGTGTTTGATAACCCATATCTCAGAACCAACTGGTGTACCAATTGTCATTCATTATCTTTTTACTACAAAACCTTTTAAACCAGTCAAAAATACGCAGGAAACAGAACACTGGTACCCATAACCATAACAACGTCCCATCAAAAGTGAACGTTCGGTCAATGTCATAAACCTTTGATTTTGAATTCTTGCGATTTCTTCAGCAATAGAAATGTTTGACTACAAATACATTCCAATGTTTATGTTTGTTATTTGAATCAAACCATCGAGAACTTTAGGCGTTTATATTGTGAAATGTTTGTAGATCTAGCATGTTATTCGTGATTTGTGGAATGAATGCGCAACTTTGATTAAAATAAGGAGACAGAAATTTGTGGGTTGTATTTGTCAATAAAACGTCGCTGGTGCACATCGTAAATTGACAAGGATGAATTTGATTACAGCGCAAACAAGAGCTGTCGTAAGACAGTGTGCTCGACTACACGGCTTTGACATAGAAGTAAATACAATAATCATGTATGTGCCTGTCAAAAACTGTAAAAATCAATTCAAAATGTAAACAGTGACCATAACTCTCAGGGGCCCAAGACACAATTTTATGAAAGGTCTCTATAAACTCTTTATATATACCAAGTTTGCTCACAATATGTCAACCCTTACTAAAGTAATTTAATACCAACCATTTTTCTATTAATACAGTAAAACTGCGATCGCTCGAGGACACCGGGGACCAAGCCAAAACCTTGAGCGATCCGACGTTTCGATATGACCCGAATTTCAATTTTCCAGTCTGTTATGAAATAACTTTCAGTGTATTTTAAGTTTGGCGTTGTCAAACCGACAGTTTACTAAGACACCAATTATGTGTTGCATTGTGGAAATCACTCATATGTTCAAATGCCCTTATCAACTTATAGCTGTCATGCATAAACAGTGATTTAAGGTTTTTCACACCTTATCAAAATGCCTTGCAACTGTCATTGCAATTTTTACAACTTGGGAAAATTTTAACACCAAGCAATTGTTTGTTTATTTTGGAACAGGCGTTCCTTAAAGTGTGAAATTATGACCTCGAGGGAGCTATAAGGTTTTGTGTATGATTAGTGTACTTGGGACCGACTATATTGCTCAACTCCTTGACATATTTAGGTTCCGATGCAGCGTTGTATATTTTATATGAAAATAGAAGGAAAAAAGTTCAGGACCAAGCTCCAACTTCGAGGGACTGCTGGTTCTCGAACGAACGCTTGTTCGAACGACCGCAGTTTTACTGTAGTAGCTTTGACCTTGACCCTATGGGCCTCAAACACAATCCCATGAAAGGTCCCCATGAACTCTTCCTATATACCAAGTTTTGTCACTGGATGTCAAACCTACCTAAATTATTTGATACATAAGATGACTTTGGCTCTGCCCTCCCACAAGCCCGCCAAACAATGACACAAGTCATTCTTGTTTTCCCTTTGTGAAAATCTGGTTAAGAATATAATAATGTGCATTGTCAGAAGAAAAAAAATAAAAAATAATAATAATCAGGGGCCATAACTTGTATTAAGGATAATATGGAGTTATGTAACCTTATTGTGTGATGGCCCTGAACAATTGTGTGAAGTATTTTGTCAATTGAATGAAGAGTATAGAAATTATTAATAAATTTCCCTACCTACCTTAAAACTTTAACCTAAGTTGCAAAGTCAATCAGGGGCCATAATTTGTATAAAGGATATTGTGGAGTTATCTAACCTCATAATGTGATGGCCCTGAACAATTGTGTGAAGTATCAAGTCAATTGAATGAAGGGTATTGGACTTAAAAGAGAAAGTCCAAACTTGCCCTAAACTTTAACCTAAAACTTTTACCTAAGTCAAACAGGGGCCATAACTTGTATTCACCCTTTTAGCACATAGAAAAGAGGCCAGATTACATCCCCAGTCAATAGCCAACTTCTGATAAGCAGTCCTTATCTGTATAGGCATTTTAGGAGATTTGCGAATGAGCAAATTAATAAAGCAGTATGACCTTAAAATTAATATTACCCCAAATAATTGTGGCAAAATCTTTGTTATGTGAATACATTTTTATAGATAAATAAATTATCTAATAAATGGTGTCAATTATGAAATATTAAATTATTTTATTTCATCCGTGAATGCATGCCCAAGATGGAACTGTAACATTTCTTTGAAATGTCATAATTGCATTAAATCAAAGGGTAAAAATGCTGGGATGGACATAAATTTTATTACCTCTATCATAAACAAGATGGCCCTAAATCGCTTTAAATAGAGTAAAAAAGTTTAACCTTCGTTATCAATATAGCTTGTTTCTCAAAGAATATTGAACAAGAGCTGTCACAGTATGCGACAAATGCCCCTGAATGTGACATTGACCTATGAACAAGTACATGAAAATTGATCGTGCCATTATGTGTCAAATACATATGGAAGTTATTTTAAATTGCCTCTGAAGATAAAAAAAATACCACCCATACTTGACAGCCTACACTCTTATGTCCTCATATTCAGCATTCCATTGTGAATAAACACTTAGTGCATCTTTCACCTTAGAGGTAGGGACATGGGTCTTGCACACGACATGCCGTCTTGGAATGTTGAATACATGTGGCAAGTCATTTTAAAATCTGTCGATACAAGAGAAAGTTACAGCCCGGACACGACAGCCTATACTCCATGTACTTATATGCAGCATTCCATTGTGAATAAACATCAAGTGTGACCTTCAACTTAGAGGTAAGGACACGGCTCTTGAACGGGACATGTCGTCTTGGTATGATGAGCAAATGTGGCAAGTCATTTTTATATCTGTCACAGGGCAGGGCTGGCGTCAGATTCCCTTGAAGGGGGGTTGCAATCCTGAGCCCCTGTGCCTCCTCGATTTTAGTCCCTGCTGACAGACACCGTTGGTCAGCCTTATATTGATTGAGTTTGGCTGATATAGTTTCTAACACAGAGACTTGTTCAAGTTTTCCATTCGTTTATTTTGTGCATAAAGTTTCTTTTAACTCAGAGATAACAAATAACAAGTAACATTAATCTAATTGTGAATTCAGTATAAAAGTTTGTTTCATGTACTGTAATATGACATCTTCATATGTGGCCAGACTATTCAGAAGCCTTTTTGTTATGCCACTGTGGCTACGGTTATGCCATTTCTAAGAATTCCGATGTTTCCTAATTGAAAGTCAAAAAATCCAGTCTAGTTCCTCCTCACTTTTTTTCTTATAAAATTCTCTATAAGTACCTATTTACAAAAATGTCCTCTTCTAATGAGAAAATGGTAGGAGGGAACATATTTAATTCAACCAATTAAAAGACCTTTAACAAATAAGGAAAGGGCACTATGGCCAATTAAAACTTATAATATAATCATGCAAATAAGACAAGAGAGTAAGACTTGTTAATTACTCTAAAAACTTTGATGTCTAGGTGCCAGATGGCTTACTGCACCATACAAAGAAATGTGCTAAAAATACTGAATAAACAGTAAGCCAAAACGAGATTAAACAATTGCAAAAAACAACAATAGTCCAGACTCAATCCATATTATCATCTGGCTTTTCACACTCCTAAAGAAATATCAAACAAAAATACTAAAACTGCAATTCCAGAAATAATGTCAAGAAGTCTTTTGAAAAATAAAAACAACAACAACTGACACAATAGAAAATTAGCAAATTGAAGAATTATGCATTAAAAATATTCAAATAATTTCATCTTAAAATTGCCTTACTACATATCTGTCAATACAAGAGAAAGTTATAGCCCGCACATGACAACCTATACTCTATGTCCTTATATATGCAGCATTCCATTGTGAATAACACTTAGTGTTACCTTGACCTTAGAGGTAGGGACACGGGTTTTGCACCAAACACGTCGTCTTTATATGTCAAGCACGTGTGACCAGTCATTTTAAATAATGTCCATACAAGAGAAAATTACAATCCGGACATGACAACCTAAACTCTATGTCCTTATATGCAGCAATCCATTGTGAATAAACACCTAAGTGTGACCTTGACCTTAGAGGTAGGGACACAGGTCTTGCAAGTGACATGTCGTCTTGGTATGTCAAACACACGTGGCAAGTTATTTTAAAATTATGTCCATACAACAGAAAGTTACAGCCCGGACATGACAACTTATTATCTATGTTCTTATATGCAGAATTCCATTGTGAATAAACAATAAGAGACCTTGACCTTAGAGGTAAGGACACCGGTCTTGCACACGACATGTCGTCTTGGTATGTCTAACACATGTGGCAATTTATATTAATATCTGTCCAAACAAGAGAAAGTTACAGCACAGACTGGAGTTATTGAGCCAGACAGACAGAGGGACAGACGAACGGATTTGGAAAACATTTAGTATTACCTTGACCTTAGAGGTAGGGACACGGGTCTTGCATGCATCACGTCGTCTTGATATGTCAAACACATGTGGCAAGTCATTTTAAATTATGCCCATACAAGAGAAAGTTACAGCCCGGACATGACAACCTATACTCTATGTCCTTATATGCAGCAATCCATTGTGAATAAACACCTAAGTGTGACCTTGACCTTAGAGGTAGGGACACGGTTCTTGCACGCGACACGTCGTCTTGATATGTCAAACACACGTGGCAAGTTATTTAAAAATATGTCCATACAAGAGAAAGTTACAGCCCGGACACCACAACCTATACTCTATGTCCTTATATGCAGCAATCCATTGTGAATTAACACCTTAGTGTGACCTTGACCTTAGAGGGAGGGACACAGGTCTTGCACGTGACATGTCGTCTTGGTATGTCAAACACACGTGGCAAGTTATTTTAAAATATGTCCATACAAGGGAAAGTTACAGCCTGGACACGACAACCTATACTCTATGTCCTTATATACAGCACTCCATTGTGAATAAACACTAAGTGGGACCTTGACCTTTGAGGTAGGGACACGGGTCTTGCACGCGACACGTCGTCTTGGTATGTGGAACACATGTGGCAAGTTATTTTAAAATCTGTCCATACAAGGGAAAGTTACAGAGCCGGACGGACGGACGGTGCGATTTTAATATGCCCACCTTCTGGTCTATTATCTATATTAAAGTTATGGAAGCCAGAACTACAGAGAAATAAACGGTGAAAAAACTAGTTTGTTTAGATTTATGTAGAAAGGGATGTTACTCGCGTCATCTTGATCGGGTTTATACCGGTTAAAACAGCAGTTGAAGATCGGGATACAGTGTATCGTAAAGCGTTTATTTTAAATTTTCATTATTGTACGAATAAAATTATTCAATATTTTTTTGTATAAATCAATAATTAAACATGCAAATAAAGACGCATAGCTGTGCACTATCAAAATACTTCTTGTCAGTGGTATGATAAGGTGTGAAAAACTCTGCCTTTAAGCAGTTTAACATACCAATAGTACAAACTGCCGGTTAAAAGTCTTGTTTCTTCGCATGTAAATGCTACTTTCTTTATACTTTCCTGTAGGGTTTTACATTTTGAGAACAAACACGTACAATATAAGGTTTTTGCTTTACAAAACTTTTCATTCTTGACAGGTTATCGTTAACAATACACCGTCAGAAAGAATATTTTGCTTTGTATATATAATAAGTATTGCATGGTTTTAAAAATAACAATCGCCAACAAACATTACGTCACTGTCAACAAACATGGCCAATATTGGCAGACAATTCTAACATTTTTTCTATGCGTCCTAAAACCCAAAACATAGATTAAATAAAAAAGAATTCTCGAGTTTTTCACATATTTTTTCGCCTACTTCTTATAACCCCTATTGTCTTTTAACCAGTCAGTTACGGTATTTGTCAACATTTTTCTCACTTTAACTTTAGTTTCACTTTCACCGTATCATCTAGCTCACACAGTTTATGACATTACAATTGGACAACTTGCACTAATGTCATTGTCATTTATCACAAGAATATTAAACAGTGAAGCCATTGAATGTGCTTTTGCAAACTGTGAAAACATAGTAAGATTATATTTAATTACATAATCCATTAAATATTTAATTAACAAAATAAAAATCATGTGGTGACGCTAGTGATGGGCCGATGATCGATTATAATCGAATATTGATCGGAAATCTTCAAAATCGGCGATAATCGATTGTAAATTATCATAGTCGATTTTCGCGGAACATCAAACAAATTTATCAAGGGAGGTTACTCAGTATTCATTTACGATTTTTTTATCTTGCCGACATTTCCGTTCATTTTTCTTTGGGTACAATTCGTTAGAATGGCAGACGACAATGACGATATGCTGTACAATTATCCGGGTGGAAAAGCAAAATCCAAAGTCTGGCTCCTTTTTGCATTTAGAAAAATCAAACCAGGACCTCCAACCAAAGAAAACCTTGACATAAGCAAGGCGTATTGTTGCCTTTGCAAAAAGGCTTACGCAAAAAAGGTATACAGTAACTAGATCACAGGTGATGAGCAAGAAGAGATGTAGAATGAACCCATATCTCATTGACCAGACAATATTTCCAAACAAACATTTACTGATAGATTCATTCTGGTGACTTTGAAATTTCTGATGTATACATTTCATTTTAATGTTTTTTTCATTTTAACTTTTTTTTTTAAATTTTCTTCTGTTTTTGTTAGTTTCCTGAACAATAAATATGTAAGTTCTATTCTTTGGTTTATACATTAAATACAGCTTACAGAGACGAAGTGATACCCATTACCTTCAAGTATATCACTAGCAACCACTGCTCTATAATATCCGATTATAGCCGATGTCTAATCAGTTGATGGTCTCGGATTGTAACCGATAATCGATTGTAAAATTCAACCGATTGCCCATCACTAGGTGACGCATATTTTAACACCACCAACACACGAAAATTATTGTCCAATGAATATTTAGGCTTTCACAGTCATAGAACTTCACAGTAGGTTGACCACAATTATGTCCAATAATTGTCCTTTCTATAAATATATCCTTTATTCTAAGCTGATCAAGTCAAGGATCCTTTATTTCACTCATACAAATACAAATATAGATAAATGAGGTAATATCACATGATGCATACATATATAGATTTAATTTCTTACATTACAATTTTTTGACAATTAAAAAATATTTTATATTTTACTGCTGATTAACTTAATCTAGTACCTGAGATTGTGTTGGCGAAAAAAGGTAGCAGCATGTAGAATAGTATCTTTTTGATTGTTACCTCCATCATGGGAATCATCTGAAAAGAAACACCAGAACATCTGATCTCTATACTTGAACAGTGTGCAAAATTAACCTTGACTTACTGGTAGCCAACAGGGCTACCAACTTTGATATTTCTGTAGCCATGGCCAGATTTCCATAGCCCAGGCCCCACTGGTTAGCAGAAAAACGCATCTTGAGTAACAGGGCTTCTTAAAGCCAGCTATTTGCCGGTCTGGACCGATTTTGACTTTGCCGGACCAGTTCCAGTAACAGAAAATGGCTAAAAAAAACATCCGAAAATTGTGGGGGGGGGGGGGGTTCAAGTCAGTAAAAACTAGAGCTATCACTGAAGGTGATTAATACCCCCGAACGCCGCCCTGATATGAAATTGCTGTCAACTTTATTTAATGGACTATCGTCAGTTATTCATTTTTTGATTATGTTATTAAAAGTTAGCAAAAAGGCTTTAAACAATATTGGTGATGCTAATACTGAGATGTTAATACTGATATATTTGTACACAGAATATACCATTGCCTATGACCATCTATAAATGAGTTAAGTTACTGTTTTTCAAGTTATGCTCCGGACAAGAAAATAGTAACAAAGGGCAATAACTCTGTAATTGGCTGAAATAGAATTGCGGTTCCTGTACACTGCACTTCCTCTCATTATGATCTATCACTGTATGTTTAATATGGCTTATTTCGCACGCAAATTTTCCCAAAATGTCTCTAGGGTCTTTTTCCCAAAATGGACAGAAGATGACCTGAGGCGTATGTTTGAAGTTGTTGTTTAGTGATGTTGATGCTTTTGGCCATCATTTGTTAAAAAGATTTAACAACTTAACACTTCTGAATGATTAAATGAACTCAAGAAAAATTGCCGGAAATAAACTGAATGCAAATAACAAGAGGAAAGAAGAAAAAAAATACTCACCAGTGATATTGATGATTGATAATTAGGGCTTTGTATTGCCAGAGAAAAGGCGATCTGATTCGAATGGCGATCTTTGACTTGTGATTCACGAATCCATTTACGATTTACTTGGTATAAAGCAGTACATAATTATTTTGAAAGTAAATGAAAAATAAAAGAATAAAAGCTTCAGTTTTTTTAAGGTTAACAACATTTCGTCACCTTAGTGCAATAACTCAATAACTGCATATAGATATAGAAGCAGATTTTTAAACTTTTTTCATTTACACAATACACACTCAATTAGCTACACTCAATCTTAGCTACTCAATCTGCTAAATTACATATAATGCAACATAACCTGCATAAGTCTTTTTTTTATCGAAGTTTTTGGAATATATATAGCGCTGGATTTGATGTTTTTGTTGACAGGAATGCCATGTTAAAAAATAAATGATAGCTGTACATAAGTTTCGCATTCTATTTTATTATTGCACAATCATTCACCCTTTTTAGACTATCTGCGCATGCGCGCAGGTATTCTTAAGACCACAAACTCCAAAGAACTACTTCTATTCATGTCGTTTTAACCCATTTTTTTGTCTCAATGTTTAGCAGAATGACGTCGAAACCATACAAATAGATTGGTCGTGTTGCAGTCCGAGTATGAGTTTTTGCTTGTTCAGCTATTTCCGCACTGTAATTATGTATCCCGGCGTTTTATTTTTAGCAGAATATACCTATTTTTAGATTGTTATATTTATCAGATTAATGAGGGTCAAGATAATGGAGGCTCTGGTAGGAAGATAACATACACAGGGATGATAACAGAGCCAAGTTGCCAATCCTGAAAATGTCTGCGTGGGGTTCAGGGGGCCGCTCAAGGCCCCCGATGGGTCCACGGCAGAGCCCTGTTGGGGGCCGAAGATTTCCGTATTTCAGGGATTCTAATACCCTTTTTTGCCATAGAATAGTGTTCAAGGAGTACACCTTTCGGTTTGGTAGATATTATTATGTTCAACACGCGACTTTCACAATCAGAACAATTATCAGGTATCTTAGCAGTGAAGTTTAACACCTTTGTCTTTAAACAAAGTTAAAAAAAATTTTTACTTTTTTTACCTGAAGTCACAGGCATTAGACATGTACCTGACATTTTGGTTCAGTTGTTCACTTCCCATAAAACTCAACTGGCTTTGATCAAATGCATGTGTATGAACAGTCTACACGGTCAGATGTTTGATTTATAATAATGAACAACATATCAATTATCATGCTTGCAAATGTTTATTGTAAAAGTGTTATTTATTCAATTTTTATGTATCATAAGAGTATATATATTCCATTTTCTGCACATTTGATGAGAATATAATGTTATTAATAATTATATATATTATTCAAAGTAATATCCAAACGGGACTCAAATGCTTTGGCAGCGTAGCCGTTGTGGACATGGTGGACTTTGACGTATTCTGGTACCCAAGCCAGATTTTTTCCCCTCATGGTGTTACATGAGTCCAGTAGCACACAAACTAGATTGTCCCACAGCAGGCTTTCAAATTCTATCAAAATTGATTCAGAATCAGCCCTTGTGATTTTTAAGGAGGCCAAATGTCTCAACACTATTTCTTTCTCTATAGCAGAAAAATAGCTGCAACAGTTTTCTCATTGTTTGTGTTTGTTGACTTGTCTTAGTTGAAACAAAACCGAGATCCATTGACTCCTCCACATGTTCATCATTGAAATGGCTAGCCACTCCCGTAAGTCATCTTGTATGATGCTGTACACCTTTGAAGTTTTAATTCGCTGAGAGCTTTTGTTTCTTTGTATCTTTGGCAAGTGTCGTAAGACACACTACTGTGGTGCCAGAAAGCATCTTCAGCCATAAATCCAAGTATCATGGCCTCTGGATTGAATTGTCAGTCATTGACAGGAACAACTGGACGCACTGGCTGAGGTATCTGTTCATCCCTGACTTTTGTAACCATCAACATACCTGGAAATACAAATTACAACTATAGAATTTAAATCTAACTCAAACTGGGTCCTCAAGAAGTTTTGTTGAACTGTCTCAAATAGAAAATAAAATGACTGTCTCTACGTAATATATATATATTACTTCTACAAAATATTTATTCATTTTTATTTATTTTTTAAATTTGAACCAAACCAATTTTCATTTGAACCTCCCATTATGGTCAACAGCCACTTCTTATTGAGTACAATGCTTCAAATATTATGAGAATAATAAAGAAACGGTTTACAGCGTAAACTTCAATCGGCCAAATTAAATTTGTAAAATAAAAATTGATTATTATGACACAATCAGAATCGGGATGTCTGAAATAATGCTACATGCGCAAAATTCATTCTCAGTTTGATCACTTTCTATTAACTTAAAGAGAAAAGTTTCAGGAATTTCTCTTCAAAATAAATGGCAAACATACCCTAAAAATCGACGTTTTTAGAAGTTTGTGGTGGTCATTTTTTTTTCCAATTTTCCAATACCCGTTTATTCGTCTTTGTCGTCTGTCATATCCGGATACGACTATCCGGATACTGTCTTCTAGTCCCATCGGTAATTTCCGTAATCACCGGATGCTATCTATATAGCTTGATTACCAAGACGTAAATAGGTTCTTTAATTTCCGGCTTTATACTTCCGGAAAACTCACTTTTCGTACTCATATTGTCCGAACTGAGCTCGAATCGTTCCCTGTACCCCTCCCCCTTAGAAAAAACCCCAACGAATCTACATTAATCTCAAAATCCATCCGTGAGGCCTTAAATCCGGAATTCCGGATTAATCCGGAATTTTATAATCCCTGCATACAGTACTGATATTCACTCTAGTTTAGCCCATGATGTTTCAGAAATTATTACCGACCGCAAGTGTCCCATCGCCTGCAGGATTTGTTATTTAAACCTGACGTGACCCTAAAGCACGCTTATTTGTAATGGTGATTTTTTTATTTGACTTATATGAGATAAGAAACAAAAAATTATTGTCTTAGTGTTTAGTTGTATCTCAGGTTTCGCATTGCTAATGCTTCAAATACTATATACATATTAATTTACCTGCTACACAATAACAAGATACTATTCATTCTATGATTTTAGGCGTTTATATTTCTAATGAGATGTTTTCATTTTTGCACAAAAGCTTCGTTCCGGTGTATTCTTTGCATAGTTTTAGACATTAGGCTTTCAATTTATGTAAGCACACATGCCCTGATACGACAGTGAGTCATGCATACGTTTGGTGAATCAAAGTAGTTCAGATTACTGTAAACCTGTTCAACATCCAAAGAGTACGAAGCATTCATAACAGCACTAGTACTGTTTCTACACAGGTACTTACATTAAACATAAATAACATTAAATTTATCAATAAACTTTAAAAAGCACAATCCCATCCTCATTCATAAAAACAGACTAGTTCCGATAATCTAAAAATAGTTTCAACTTCATTAACTGACCTATATTCTAAACATAGTTTCTACATATATTAACTGACCACATGTTTGTCCTCACTGCGGGAATACGACCATCTGATAAGCTCTGCATTTTAAAAGGTATTATTGCTAAAGTTGCTCGTAAAAATAAAATCATTTTCCTTAAAGAATTAAAACGTGTAAGTTCATAAAAAATGTGTAAGTTCATAAAATTTGTCTAACGTATGCTATCTAATCAAAGCACCGAAAAACCTTTAGACGCGATTGAAAAGAGCATTAACTGTAACTTCAAATACATGGGGATACCTCGACTGAATTGATATAAAGCTGTGCATTTTGAATGGAATTATTGCTGAAGTTGTTTGTAAAAAAATGATTTTCCCTAAACAAAACTTGTATTTTCCTATCGTATGATATCTAATCAAAGCAACGAAAATCCTTTAGAAACGATTGAAATGGGGCATGCATTGTAACACTAAATACATGGGGATGGGGGATTACGACGATTAAAGTGACATTTACAAAAACAAAATGACACACGACGCCATAAAGATATAGATATGTTTGTTTCTTCGCCCAGTGTGGGCACAAGCGCTGTGGGCACATTTTCACTTTTATTTATGTGCTTTTCACCCATTCCCATAGTTCAAATAAAATTTGCAAATCTCACATATTTGCCGGAAATAGTCTTTCAGCGCCTCGCGCTTTGATTTATATTTTTATTTTCTATTATTAAACCCCACACATTTACGGGGAGGAAGGCTTCGGAGTTTGTTTCTATGCTGTTTCAATAATTCACCAGCCGTTGCATATTATCTTTTTATCGTTCCTTCCGGCTGAGAATCCATTTTTATGTTGATATCATTTTAAAATACCATACATGTGAACTCTCTCTTTGAGACCCTTCTAATGCCCTACCACTTTCCCGTCGAAATCTTCTGTTATTAAAAGCTCTTCTAAAAGATCTCAAAATTATCAAATTGGCCTTAAATTTTATTTTAAAAACCTCAAAATTAAATCAACCATGCTAAAATACTATATTAATCTGTCACTTCAAAGAACATGGTGCAATTAGCAACTTGTCAAATCACTTCATGCACACTCCGGCCAAGATTGTTGCTAAATTACCGGTACGGTACAACCACTAATCAGCATTCTTTGCTAATTGGCATCCTACTAATCAGCATTTTTGTTAATATCAAAGACATTATGAAACTGTCAAAACATCAAAGAAAACTAGAGCTGTCACAGGAGTGACGAATACCCCCAAATGCCACATGGACACAGGAATGGCAAACCATTCCTTCGAAAAGAGGCCATAACTCCAAGGTTACTGCACACTGCATCTTCTTTGATCATGCATGTATTGTTTTATTTAAATCTGTTGAGTAATTTAGAAGTTACACTGCTGACAAGAAAAACTAGCCTTTCATGAGTTATCGCCCAGAAACCGTTTTTCTACTTTTAGTAACAGTGACCTTGACCTTGGCCCCACCAGCCCCAATATCGAACTTGACCTGTATCTTCTGATGTTACACCTGTGTACCAAAAATTGTTCAAATCTGTCTAGCCTTTCATGAGTTATCGTCCGGAAACCGTTTTTCTATTTTTAGTAACAGTGACCTTGACCTTGGCCCCACCAGCCCCAATATCAAACTTGACCTGTATCTTCTGATGTTACACCTGTGTACCAAAAATTGTTCAAATCTGTCAAGCCTTTCATGATTTATCGTCCGGAAACCGTTTTTTCTATTTTTAGTAACAGTGACCTTGACTTTGGCCCCACCAGCCCCAATATCGAACTTGACCTGTATCTTCTGATGTTACACCTGTGTACCAAAAATTGTTCAAATCTGTCAAGCCTTTCATGAGTTATCGTCCGGAAACTGTTTTTCTATTTTTAGTAACAGTGACCTTGACCTTGGCCCCACCAGCCCCAATATCGAACATTACCTGTATCTTCTGATGTTACACCTGTGTACCAACAATTGTTCAAATCTGTCTAGCCTTTTATAAATTATCGTCCGGAAACCGTGTTTCTATTTTTAGTAACAGTGACCTTGACCTTGGCCCCACCAGCCCCAATATCGAACTTGACCTGTATCTTCTGATGTTACACCTGTGTACCAAAAATTGTTCAAATCTGTCAAGCCTTTCATGAGTTATTGTCCGGAAACCGTTTTTCTATTTTTAGTAACAATGACCTTGACCTTGGCCCCACCAGCCCCAATATCGAACTTGACCTGTATCTTCTGATGTTACACCTGTGTACCAAAAATTGTTCAAATCTGTCAAGCCTTTCATGAGTTATCGTCAGAAAACTGTTTTTCTATTTTTAGTAACAGTGACCTTGACCTTGGCCCCACCAGCCCCAATATCGAACTTGACCTGTATCTTCTGATGTTACACCTGTGTACCAAAAATTGTTCAAATCTGTCAAGCCTTTCATGAGTTATCGTCAGAAAACTGTTTTTCTATTTTTAGTAACAGTGACCTTGACCTTGGCCCCACCAGCCCCAATATCGAACTTGACCTGTATCTTCTGATGTTACACCTGTGTACCAAAAAATTTTCAAATCTGTCTAGCCTTTCATGAGTTATCGTCCGGAAACCATGAAAACCGACAGACCGACCGACCGACAGACAGACAGACCGACCGACCGACAAGCTCACTCCTACATGTATATACCCCCTCAAACTTCGTTTGTGGGGGTATAACAACATTACCAAGGTGTAATTAATTATCTACAGTTTATAAAATTTTACGACATTTTGGAGGGAAATTTGACATATACAGTTCTGCAGTCGTCTGCACTTACACTCTGACCTGTTTTGGCAGTCTGATTTATTTTTTTAGCAGCTCTTCTGAATATAAACTTTGTTTTTACAATGGTGAGAAGTAATATTTCTTCTGTTTCTCAATCCAAAACACTGATACTTGACAAGTTTCAACCATGACGTATTTTATGGGTATTTTCCGAAAATCTAAAAATAGTAACAAATATCAAGTTTTTGTTTACATTGCTTCCATAATTGCTTTTGTCTGAAAATTTAAGAAATTAGAAATTCTACCGCTTTTGAACACAAACTACTGCTTTTGAGACCTAAATCTACCTCTCTGTCACTGCCAAAGGTTCACATGTGTGAAATACTAAAATTTTAACAGTAGCCCTGAAAAGGATCGTTTTCAATTTCATAATTAGTATAGTCTGTGTTAATGCCAACATCTAATTACCAACCAGAAACGGTTTTACTGTATATTTTAAATTCACCCTGGATGTCAACCAATTTCTATTTTATTTCTTTGGTTAATAAATCCTTGGCAGGCCTACCTAACTCATATTGTAACACCATAGGATGGAGTTATGCTGGGATTGGTTATGCACCAGTCATTTGTAACCACGGCCCCCCCAGGTCCGGGGAATAGCAGGGACTTTGACTTTCGGTCCAGCCAACCCCGGGTAAAATCCCCGCCCTGCGGAGACCACCAAATGGTAAAATCCCCGCCAAATGCCCCTGCACCCAAGGGATCCTAGGTAAGGCCCATTCCCTGCTTTATTTTTGCGAACACAAAACCACCGCATTAACCCAGCACTGCAGGGCCACCTCGAAGGTAAAAACACGGCCCATTTCCCCGGCTATCCCCGGTATACCGTAATTCACCTAAGAGTTCGGACACTCTAAATATTCAGACACCCATAATTTTTTCCAAAATAATTTATTTTACGTACCTAATTTTCGGACACCCAAAGGACATCAATCATAACTTTCACAGTTACCAAGTTTCACAGACGAAGATTATTGATTTTCATCTTTACAATGCCTGGCTAGATTACCTAACCGTATACACCACTGTGACAAGTTAATTAGTTACTACCCATCCTAAATGATTTATTGCCTGTTGAAAAGGAAGTGTGATATATTTATTGGAGGATTAAAGAAAAAACAAGAAAAAAGTTGATGCATAGCATCAAGTCGGCGCAATGAAATTAGAAGAAAAACGTGCATGCAGATAACCAAAAATGGTCATTATTTCAATGATAATATTTTGTTTTATGTTGATTGTACATATGCTCGAAGGACATTATGGTTATTTTTTCCCCAAGCTAATCCTCCGGTTAAAACTGAATAATAACAAAAATATACATACGTTTCTTCGGATGAAATAGAGTCAATGGTCTTATACATAGATTTCAATAGCATGAAATTCACCTTTTAGTTGTACCGGCATGTCCTGTGAATTCCTTGCTTTATATTTTGTACAAGTTTATGTAACACATTTCACTCATATGAGTATATAGAATGGGAATAAAAATACTATATATCAAAGGGGAATTATCTGGAGTTCATTCTTTCGAATGACATTTTCAAAACAAACAAATAAGCTCAAGGTTAATTTTTCAAAACTCGGCATTTTTGCTGTCACCAAGGGAGATTACTGCGTAGGAGGTTTACAGACATAGAGGATATTTTAATAGTACCGTGTAACCTTCATCTATATCAATCGGAACACCTCGGCCTGTATCTATCGGAGATGGCCGAGTTGTTATGATTGAGATGGTATTTAAAATCAAAACGATAATCAGGGCTATTATAATTCAAGGTTTCGTTATCAATTAAAGTGTAAAGTTTTATAAAACAAACTAAACTTCATTATCATGCAACATGGAAAATATTGAAAGCATTGTTCTGCAATTTATGAACTAGTCCCTAAGTTGGAATATTTCTTAAGTAATATCAAATATAGTCGGCGCCCAGAAGGGCGCCGACTAACAAGGGCAATCAAGGGATTAAGAAAACATATAGACATGACATGTTTGTAAAACGATCTGCCAATAAACTTTCAAACTTGCACCACATTTACAGACTGTAAGAATCAATAATCGTACAGTTATTAATCCTGCATAGCAATGTCCATGCTCTCCACGAGATCCTCGTGGGTATAACTGTAAGTTATGTGACGTCACACAGTGTGACTCTTTGATCTGAAGCCGATAGAATGTGTTTATTCAGTTCAATGCATGTATAAAATGGTGTTTTAATTCACTTGATGAAGGATTTACACTTATAGGTGTAATAAATAAGTTTATGACCATTGATTACTACGGATAAATTAATAAGTGGTAAAAAGCAAACATGAAGAAAAAAGGCAGGTTAAACAAACATGTAAATAAAATGTAAAAATGGTAATTTTCTATGTTTTCGGACAGCGAAAAAAATAATCAATTTAAGGTGTCCGAACTCTTAGGTGATTTACGGTAACCCCGGACCTGGGGGGGGGGGGGTGTGTGGTTACAACTGACTGGTGCATTACATTCTCCATCCTGGTTTGCCTGATTACACAGCGACATTAACTTTATTGTCAATAAAATACTAATTTGTCATTTACCATCATGCTTCAATAACCCTGGGGCGGCCCCTGTGGTTGTTTTACAAGGGGACTCTTAGATTGCTGTGCTACATGTACATATCAGCCCCTTATTAATTAATACACACATAATCGTGAATCAAAATGGTGAAAACCCTTATAAAACCCTGTTCATGCACCACTATCAGCGCTTTGATTAATATTGCGATTTAGTTGTTTCGACTCAGAGTCACATCAGTCTAAAATAATAGACGTGTTATACGGGATTCTTCCAATCCCTAACGTCTAAACGGGTTTGTGCAAAAAACAGGGGCATTTTGAAAAATATTAAAATTGTATTAAGCTAAGTTATTTATGGTTTTAAGGTTTATATTCATATTTTACCATGTAAGTGAGAAGTTATTTTGCACAAAAAAGCATTTAATGCATTAAAACACATTATTTACCTTTCCAATAAAACGAAAGTTGACTGACACAGACAATTATGCCAATCCGAACAACTCGATCCAATCGTAATAACTCGGCCACATCTGACAAGCTTCGAGATAGACTTAGTAAATACAAACGTAATGTTAAACTTGGCCATGGCCGAAATGTAGTCCACCTAAATGGCCGTCAACGAGTCTTTAAATGATTTTTTTAATATGGCAGACTCGTGACGTCCACCATTCCAGCAAAAAGTAGCAAGCGGTCCTTGCGCAGAGAATCCTTGCGGCCACAATTTTGAAATTATATCCGTTATAAATTCAAATTTCTACGAAAATATTATTGCCTACTATTAAACACATAATGGCAGTATGCCCAGAAAACATGTTAAGTTATCATAAAACACTTACAAGTGTCGATTGTTTATCAAGTATACCGACATCGGTAAATCTGGGACAAATCTGACTGGTTGTGTACATGTATAACGTTATTCGTGACCCATAATATATTAATGTGAAAATAACAACTCTAATGACAAATTAAATCCAGTTCAGATCACTGTCGGATAAAAATTTAACAACTTTGTCATTATTATTTAACATCAATGCATATTATTACAGTATATCATTTCACCCGCTGTTAAATGGTAGAGAGTTGTAGCGTTACAGGGATACATAAGAAATGTCAAAATAATAAAAAAAGTATCCCTGATCGCTCATTATTGTAGCTAGGCCGAAATGTTCCGATTGCTTTAATACTGTGCCCTGAAGCCTTGCAGGTGCCCTTCATGTATATATATCAATATGTTTTGACAGCAAGAAATGAAAAAACAAGAGCTGTCACAGTATGTGACGAATGCCCCCGAATGTGACATTGACCTATGAACAAGGTCAGTATATGAAAAGTTAAATATCAAACAGATACATTTGGCAAGTTATTTTAAATTGCCTCTGAACATAAAAAATACCACCCATACTTGACAACCTACATTCTTATGTCCTTATATTCAGCATTCCATTGTGAATAAACACTTTAGTGTATCTTTCACCTTAGAGGTAGGGACATGGGTCTTGCACGTGACACGTCGTCTTGGTATGTCGAACACATGTGGCAAGTTATTTTATAATCTGTCCATACAAGGGAAAGTTACAGCACGGACACAACAACCTATACTGTATGTCTTGCACACGACACGTCGTCTTGGTATGTCAAACACATGTGGCAAGTTATTTTAAAATCTGTCCATACAAGGGAAAGTTACAGCCCAGACACGACAATCTATACTCTATGTCCTTATATTCAGCATTCCATTGTGAATAAACACCTAAGTGTGACCTTGACTTAAGAGGTAGGGACAAGGTTCTTGCACGCGACACGTCGTCTTGGTATGTCGAACACATGTGGCAAGTTATTTTAAAATCTGTCCATACAAGGGAAAGTTACAGCCCGGACACGACAACCTACACTCTATGTCCTTATATTCAGCATTCCATTGTGAATAAACACTAAGTGTATCTTTCACCTTAGAGGTAGAGACATGGGTCTTGCACGTGACACGTCGTCTTGGTATGTCAAACACATGTGGCAAGTTATTTTATAATCTGTCAATACAAGAGAAAGTTACAGCCCGGACATGACAACCTATACTCTATGTCCTTATATGCAGCATTTCATTGTGAATAAACACCTAACTGTGACCTTGACCTTAGAGGTAGGGACACGGTTCTTGCACGTGACTTGTCGTCTTGGTATGTCGAACACATGTGGCAAGTTATTTTAAAATCTGTCCATTCAAGGGAAAGTTACAGCCCGGACACGACAACCTATACTTAATGTCCTTATATATATGCAGCATTCCATTGTGAATAAACACTAAGTGTGTCCTTGACCTAAGAGGTAGGGACACGGGTCTTGCACGCGACACGTCGTCTTGGTATGCTGAACACATGTGGCAAGTTATTTTAAAATCTGTCCATACAAGGGAAAGTTACAGCCCGGACACGAGTTATTGAGCCGGACACACGGACGGACGGAAAGACGGACGGAGCGATTTTAATATGCCCACCTTCGGGGTCATAAAAACACGTCAAACTCATAATTATTCGTAGAAAATGACTTTTTATGTATTGAACTGATATAAAATAACGTAATCTGGTAATATTTCTTGTTTATATGATATTTTTTAGATGCTAAATGCTTTAACCCAGAATCTCGATCTGAATAACTACCCACTTTTGATACTAGTCCACCTAAATGGCCGTCAACGAGTCTTTTGACGATTTTTTTAATATGGCAGACTCGTGACGTCCACCATCCCACCAAAAAGTAGCAAGCGGTCCTTGCGCAGAGAATCCTCGCGGCCACAATTTTGAAATTATCTCCGTTATAAATTCAAATTTCTACGAAAATATTATTGCGGACTATTACACACATATTAAGTTATGTCAGTATATCATAAGTTATCATAAAACACTTACAAGTGTCGATTGTTAATCAAGTATACCGATATCGGTAAATCTGGGACAAATCTGACTGGTTGTGTACATGTATAAGAGTATTCGTGACCCATAATATATTAATGTGAAAATAACAACTCTAATGACAAATTAAATCCAGTTCAGATCACTGTCGGATAAAAATTGAACAACTTTGTCATTATTATTCAACATCAATGCATATTATTATAGTATATTATTTCGCCCGTTGTTAAATGGTAGAGAGTTGTAGCGTTACAGGTATACTGGCTGAGAAGCAGTTTCCGACAGTTTTTATACGTTTTTATTGAATTATTTATATGTGTTTAAATACCTACTAAAATTGTTCACATTTTAGATAACTACAGCTCAAGCTGCTATTGTCGATATATTTTTCACACGTGTGACGTCACATATAGTGTATCTAATAGGGGCGCAAAGAGGGTACTTACACTGTTCTGATAGCTTGTGATGAGAAGCAGTTTCCGACAAATCGAATGCGGGGCAGATTTAAGGTGCCTTTTGTGTGTTTTTATCATCTGTTTATTAAATATACTAAATATAAGGCTGTAATAAGAAAAATATTTTAAAAAAAAATCAGCATTTACGAAAAAAAATTAACTATTAAATTTATGACAGTCAATTCATACTCGAAATCAGGCTGACACTGAATATCAATGATTTTTATATTCATTTCTGATAGAAACTTGTGTATGAAAACATTTAAGTGGATCTAGGTGCAAACCAAGCATGACACCAGTGTTTACAAAAATGTACCGAATGATCATCGCTTGTATAAGTCAATTTAGGAAAACCTTGTAAGCTATTCATAGATATGCAAATTAAGTTCACGCGCATGCGCAATACGCTGCCGGTGGTGATCCCCCACGTGCAAGTTTGTGTACAAAATGAAAAATACACATTAAACATTAAATAATATTGAAAGTTACTTACGTGTCTCGGTATGAATTTCAACTTTTGATTGCCTAGTTACCATATAGTTGAATTACAGTACCTTCTTTATGAACATCTAAAGAAAGTACGCGAAAAAGCAATTTGTCGGAAACTGCTTTCCGTCGGAAACTGCTTCTCTACCAGTACATAAGAAATGTCAAAATAATAAAAAAGTATCCCTGATCGCTCATTATTGTAGCTACTTTTGATACCAAACAATATGTACGTGAAGGATTTGCCATATCAAAAATCGTAAAAAAAAACCGTAAACGTACAATTATTTGGACTAGGAGTCACATAAACCCATTACCACAGTCCTCGGCGTAATATAAATTTTCCAAAATAATAACCCTATTATTAAACATTTTAAAATACGAGAAAGGTGGCCCAACTTTTGACCATTGGAAAACGTTTATCAACTTACCAGTTGTTCAGAAATATTTCTCCCTAGCACATATCCTTGAAAATGTAATATACAATATAATTATGATGATTCGTATGATGAAAGAAACTTCTCCGCATTGCACTGCAATTCGATTGGTGCTAAAATACGGTATCCGGTATCGGTATTGGGAAAAGGCGGTGTCATGTATGTTTGATACTTCATAATATCGATACCGGGGTTTTCCAATCGTAACGTAGATAATGACCGAGTTGTTCCGATTGCGGGTTTTTCGTCACAGTCGGTTAAATTAAAAGTCTACAGAAAATGCTTTAATAGGACACATCGTTGGAAATGCCACATTGTGAATTGGACTCTTTAAGTGTGAAAAGGTGAAAGTGGTCTAGTGGATAAGTTGTCCACATCCAATCCAAGGTGGTGGGTACAACCCACCAGACTACTTTATCATGGCGTCTGAAAAAAGGTGATCAGTACTGGGTTCAACACAGGAAACTGACTCGAGAGTGATTCTATAAGCTTTCAGCTTGCATCGCAATCAAGCTTAAATAATTTGGCATTAGCTAAAATGTTAGCTGATTTGCAAACAATTTTTCTTTTTTTTACTTGTTACGTACGTTGAATAGACGTGATGAGCATTGCTTACTGCAACCAATATTTATTTTCTTAATTCTCGACTTTCCAATAGACCATAATCCTTTGCGGCATGGTGACTTCCGGTTTATTTCCGGGTTATGACGAAGTACAATAACAGCGATAAATACGGACATTGTAACGTCAATGAAATTAATATCCAATTGTTTTTGGATTATGAAATTGCATCAGTAAGTTTGAGTAAATGTTAATGATTTTTTCCAATATAGAATTATCCTTTAATTAAGATAAAGTTGAATTTAAAACATCACATGACATGTGATTTTACAGAAACATTATTATTCTATTGATTATGGCTTTATATAATTTTGGCTAAAATTATGTAATAAAGCTTAGTCTGAATTGCCTTGTTTTCGTTTCAAGAAAATGTGTTGTGTGGCGAAGATTAAACATTTAAACAAAATAAAAAAAAAAAAAAACATAAGACCCAATCGGAACTCCTCGGCTACTATCAAGATATGGCTATCCATTCGGAACTCCTCGGCCATTTTTTTCAAAAACAACCACGAATGTATTTGGACGGTTTTCATACTCAAAAAGTCGTACGTTGAAGTCCGCCGTAAGTAGATCGCGTAGTAATTTTATTTAGCAGTTAAACTTTGTGACTTAACTCTTGGGATTCTTAATTATGTTTGCAATAATACAATTCAATGGCAATCAATTTAAACATTGAACAAGAGACCAAAAAGCAAAAACAACACACATACTAAAGTGTTGGGTTTACCGCCTGGAAGCGGTTAGCCTAACATTTTACCGGGAATTTAAACAAGTTTCCTAACGTGCAGCCTCCAAATTAATTATTAGTATCTAAAAAATACAAGTCTATAATTATGTCGAATATATTTAGATAATAAGAATGTGCATATGGTCCATAACTCTGACTAATAGTTATGCTTTAGTTCTCTTATTGTGAATTTAGTGTTTAAGACGGGAAATTAAGTATTTGTATGATTTAATTTCGTGTTGGCAAATCTTCCAAGTTATACATTGTGGTTAAACATAAGAACTATTGTAAAGTCTCCCACGCGACTCAGTCCACTTAGAAAGGCTTGGCCAAGTAAGAAAATAGGAGCAAAAAATAAATTATACTCGATATTACACATTGGATTGTATACAGATGGCTCAGTTATTTCTTGTCTTATATTTAAAACACAGAAAAGGGAAATGTTAAATGGACGATAAGTTAGTTCCTTATTCAAAATGCATTATTGTAGATGTGAATAAAATCACTTTTTTGAAATATGTTTCGTCTTTTCATAAGAATTTAACAACTTTGTGATATTATATTACCACGAAATTCACGAAAAACGTTTTAAAACAGTGCATGGTAGTCTATCCCCCAATTGTCAGACAACTGCCGTTTGATGTAGACTACCACTGTTTTTTTTTAAATAAAGAAACGTCTTCTTGTGATTTTTGTGGTAAAATAGTATCTGATTGATAATGTTTGCACCCATATTTTGCTGTATTGGATGGCGTTCGTGCTACATCAAGAGTTCTTACAGTGATATAAAGAGTAATAATGTAATGAGCACATAAAGGAATCGCTAGAATAGTATACAAGTGTATCTTTTAGGTGTTTTTTGCATAACAAATATGCGGTACGTTCTTATGGGAAAGAAATTGCCCTTTTCTTATAAATATTAACATGTCTTATAGCTCGTGTCTTAATTATACTCTGATTAACGTGTAACGGTCCGCTGTAGGCGGCGGATGTGCGTTCATAATTGTGTGTGTTGATCCACCGCAGAAGGAATAGTAGCCTCCATGTGAAGCATGATCTGCCGGGGGAAAAGTACTATTGGAAAACAAGTAAAGTTCGGCAATCTAAGCTTATTCAGCTTTAAATCCCACACACTTTGTATGATACTCTAACTCCCCTGTCCCCACCTCCCCTCCCTCAGAACTTGGTACACCAAAATGTTCAGTGTGCAGTGTGCACTTTATAATACTGAAACAAAGGCATGCATGGCAATCAACTGCCAAAACAACCATCACAAACCACACAGTTCTGCACAGTGAAAGCAATACTTTTTTATGATCGAATAGTAATGATGTTTTAATGCAAATGAAAGTTAAAAATAAGCAAACTTTGACTTAAAACTTACATTTCTTAGGGTAGTTCCTCGATGATTGAGAAAATACTGATATTTAGTCCATACATGCATTACAGGGGCTAAACCCCGGATGGTCCAAAAACCGACAAATACAGCATTTCCTCAAAACAAGCATAGAAATCTATATATGAGCTAGTATGATGCCGATAGTACATCATTTTACATGATTGAATGAATATTTTTTCTCTGTGTTATCTGAGTTTACCCGTTTGAAATAGCACACAATGGTTTCTCAGTTTATATTGTGTATATGTAGCAAGAGGAAGCCACGTGACTAGAACAGATACTTATACCGACGTTTTTTTTTAAACAGTACTGTGATTAATGTGATAGGCAGACCCAGTAAATTTCGAATGGAAAAAAACAACACCCAAAACGCGAAATATATATGTGTTGTAAGCGTTGTCATATATTAGTAAGCAAGTTAGTTTTTGACTACATGTATTTTCTATTTTTCTTGCAATGATATATAATCTGGTGCTTAATCCGACGTATTATTTTATGCATGCCATGGACAATGCTTAGTGTGATTACTGTCATGTACATGTTTGGTGTGCTAAAGTAAACATGGGTGGAAAAGTGCGCCTTCATGGGGCTCGAGCCCACGACGTTCGAATCCCCGTCCGCTGTAACACTAGCACGGCGCTCTAACAAACTAAGCTAACTTCGTGGCTAGATTCTTACAACACATTCTACATTGCACGATTTTTATAGTTTAAGCCGCCTGCTTCAGACATAAGAAAAACATCTAAATTTTCAAATGCGAACATACTTTTATGTTACAATTAATACCTTCTCTGAAAAAAAATCACATATAATGAATAAACACTATCTATTTCCTTGGGTTTAAAAGTAAAATGGGACTTTTTTTACACGGATTAAAAATGGCGTTAATCTCCGGCGTCCTAATCACATTTTCTTAAATCCTTAATACTCATTCGGAACTCCTAGGTCATTTTCCATCGAAAACAACCTCGGATGTATATGGACGGTTTACAATGTCAGAATTCTTTACATTTAACTACGCTGCAAGAATATCGCGTATTTATTTTAATTTAGCAGTCAATTTAAATGACTTTACTCATGGGAATCTTATCGATGCAATAACACACTTCACTGATAATCAATTTAAACTAAGTTATACTAAACTTAAATTAAAACACTACGATCGATTAAGAACTTTAATTATATTTTTTTACGAACCACTTCTTCCCAGGTTGTTTTCTTTCGATGAAAATGACCGAGGAGTTCCGAATGCCGATCTCGAACCTTGCCGACGGTGGCCAAGTTGTTACGATTGCATAATTCTTTTTCCGAGCACTGCATACGTTTTGAGCACTGCTATTTTTAATGAACCTTATAGAATGTGTGTGCGAACTTATAAAAAAACGCTGCCGCAATCACTCACAATTTATAAAGAATTGTGAAACTAATGCTTTGTATCTGCTCATATTTGAAAATGGCTAAAATGATAGTTTACCCTTTGAAATTATATATTTTGATACATCAATGATATGTTTATTACAGACATAAACATAATGCTATGATTTGTTCTTGGCATTCGGTAAAAATATACTACTTGTAGTATTTACAAATTAACTAATGTAAGAATCGTTCTGACAGAGTAAGTGATCATTTGGAAACTATTGCTGCATCGATGGTTTCTAAAAATAGATATTGAGATATCAACAACTTCTGAAACTGTTTGTAAAGAGACCAAAAAATGTCCTACATGGTTGCCAAGAAACTGTATAGAGACCAAGGGGTGGACATGGTTGATCAATAAACTGTTTGTATACATAGATGCTTTGTTATCAATTGTTGGTCAAAGCAATGTTTATAAGTATATATAGATACCAACGCAAGTCCTCAATATTTGGTCAAAACACTATATAGAGGCATGGTTAGCCATCAACTGATTGTGAAGAGACCAAGACATTAAGTCTGGTTAGTGAACGGTTTTTGTATAACCGACGTATTTAGCGACAAAATTTCGACGTTAACAGCAGACGTATATATATATATATTTCACCGCTTGCATATATGTCTTATCGCCTTTGTTTCAAGTTTCTATATGCGCCATCACTGAAATTTATACTCACTACGTCGTTTATTTCAGCAGCCGTCGTCGTAATGCTAATCTGTGTGCGTCATTTTCCACCTCGCCGCTTGTTTATACTTCTGTAGCCATTGTCACTTCTCACATCGTCGTGCTCCTGTCAAAGTTCACTTCCTACCTGCTTTCCCGGTTTTTTTTTCTATGTGCCTTGGTCGCAAAAACAACTCCCATTTCCGTTAGTGTCGCTCATGTTGTTATTGGAACAATTTCCTACGTCATCCCTTTTTCGTAAAACATCCTCTTTGAAAATAGCAAATCTATGTTTAGAATTTTGTGATGGTTTTGTGTTTCGAATGAACATCGATAATAGTTGACATGATACATCCTAATAGTACAGAAATGTTCAAATAAAAGTTCCTCAATAGACCACATAAGAAACCCAAAATTATTTCTGACGTTCGTGACATTTCGCACGTGGCTAATTAGTAAACACAAAAAGACAGTCCTTCCTCGTGGTCCGTGTCCCATGTTGCACCTGCCGCGGTAAAGTATGCGATTGGCGCGTATATCATAAAACGTTATAAAATGCCATGTTTCTAAATAGGTGATACGAGCCCAAAAAAAGAAAATGTTGTTGTTTTTACAAATGCATAGTAAATGTGAAAACTAAAACATTCATTAACCACTGACGCCGAAAATAAAATCTTTAAAATCTTTTTTGATATTACTAGTAATTATTTCTTATATGAAAAAAGTTGTTCTGCGATCAATCCTATGTGATTGTTTCGAATAAATTATTGCCTGTGATTGAATGTCGGCGTGTATTTTCGGATAACCTCACTGTTAAATGTTACTCCTTTGGATTTCTACAAATAATACCCCTTGTTACTGAACAGAACAGAACAGAAAATTTATTTTTGACTTAAGCATATACAGCTCATCGTCACATTACACAAAATATAAACATAAATATAGAATACACACGCACATAAACAATCAAAATATATAAAGTTTCATGTATAACACATTTTAAGTTTTGCATCATTGACAGATTTTTCAGTAAATACTCAAAAATGGAAAGAACAAAAGAAAAAAAAGGAAAACATCAACCAAGTTACACACAAATCAGCGCGCATGATGGTTGATATGAAAGTGAGAATGTTAAATATATTCTTTAACACATAAACCTTGAAAATTGTGGAAAGAAATCGAATAAGACATGAAAATAGAAGCAGTATTGCCGTTTATAGAGGAACCTAATAACCAATAGATTGGAGATACATCATGTGTGATAAAACAACAACAGGAAACAAAACAAACAAACATGTAAAAAGGAAATACAAAGACATATACAGCTCGTCTAGTTTTTGGTGACAATTTATGAATAAAACCATTAGGCATTGTTCTTTCTTATTTCAAAGGCTTTTAGACAAAAAATTGCTAATTTAACAAGAAGTGATTTATTATCAGTTTGCAGTAGAGAGATAAACTTAGCCATACTAGGATGTTCTGAATATTATCTGGGTATAAAGTTTCTACGAACATCAGCATACATTGGACATTTTAAGACAAAATGGTACTCGTCTTCCAGATCGTTTAAATTACAAAATGTACACTTTCTTTCATTTCTTACAATGTTATTATGTCTCCCAACTTCAATATTTAATCTATGTGACGATAGTCTTAATTTTGCAAGTACTTGTCTGTACTTCATGTTGTCTAATTTATAAATATAGCTTGAGACTTCGAATGTGTCTTTTAGTTCTTTATATATAGATAGTGAGGTACAACTTTCCATACCCACTCTCCAGTCTGAAATATAAATATCTCGTAGCCTATTTCTAAACAAAGGTACAAAGACAGTCATATTTACTGATTCCGGATAAAGCCACACGTCATGAAATCCCGAATGTTGTAAAACATCTCGAACATTTGAGGCCCAATTTCTAACAGCACGGTTTGCATCTATCTCTCTTAATTCTTTACAGATAGTTGTCCTTAAAATACAATTATCAGTTTTGCTAGTGAATAGTTTGATAAAATATTTAATAATACGAATATATCGTTCGATATATAGCGGAAACCAACCTAGCTCACTGTATAAAGACAATGTATTTGTAGACCGTTTTACTTTAAGTATCCATTTATAAAATCGTTTTTGTACTCTTTCCAAGAACTCATATTTCCCAAATCCCCAAACCTCCGATCCATAGTTAAGTATAGACACAACATATGAGTCAAACAGATTAAACATAATTTTAACTGGAACAATTGTATCTTTTACAATAGAAAATAAGCCATTCATTGATCGAAGAGCTTTTCCAGCTAAAGTTTTAGCTGCTTGAGCAAAAGAACCACCAGACGTTAGTACTACACCTAGGTAATTAAAAGAGTTAACTATTTCAACATCGACACCGGCATATTTCCATTTGTCAGTTCGCGAAAGTCTACCACCTTTTTTGAAGACAACAATTTTAGTTTTCTCAATATTCACTGTGAGTTTCCAACGATTACAATAAGTTTCCAGTTGATCAAGTGATTCCTGTAAGCCTTCTTTTAATTCTGATATTAGAGCGGCATCGTCAGCAAACAACAATAGGTAAATATTAAGTTCATCAATGGTGAGCCCGGCGTTGGTTCCTTGTTGCAAATGTAACTCAATGTCATTTAAAAATAGGGAAAAACAGATCGGGGAAGTTATCTTCCCTTGAAATAATCCGACATTACTATCAAAGAAATCAGACAATGTACCTACATGTTTAACACATAGCTTCACTTCTTCGTACATTGAGCGTAACAGAGCCAAAAATTTACCATCGATACCTGATTTTATTAATTTATACCACATCCTACTCCTATCAATGCAGTCATATGCTTTTTTAAAGTCAACAAAACAACAGTATAACTTCTGCTTAAAATTTAACTGTCTTTGAATCAGCGAGTGTAAAATAAAGATAGGATCAACGGTACTTTAATTATTTTTAAAGCCAAATTGAGCATCCGTGAGAACATCATACTCCTTAGTCCATTCCTTAAGCCTCTCGTTTAAAATAACTGTAAATAATTTCGCAAAGCAACTGATCAACGTAATGCCCCTATAATTATTGGGATCCGACTGATCGCCTTTTTTATATACAGGGATTATTGCACCGTTAGCCCAGGACTTAGGGAATGTTTTCATTTCAAGAATGGTATTGAAAAATAAATGTAAGGGCTTAATCAAAATCGGGACACTGGCTTTAAAATACTCATACAAAATATTATCAATGGAACATGCCTTGTTATTTCCAAGTTTACTAATCGCCTTCAATATTTCTTCTTCACTTATAGATCTATCCAAACAGTCAAAGGTAGGTGAATTGCTATCATTATTTCTATCAAAATCAGATAAAAATTCAGAGCTAAAGTCCTCGTTATCATTCTGCAAACCAGACATAAGCCCTTCGAAATATACATTAAAATCCTCATTTGAGATACTATCGCCGGTCTGATTTTGGCTTTTAATTTAAAAATCTTCCAAAATTCCCTCGGTGATTTTCTACGCATTTCATTCATATGTTTACTACGCTGTGAATGGAATAACATCTTAGACTTTCTACATTGGTATTTATAATCTTTCTCGTAAAACCCGTTCCCTTCCCTCATTATTCATAACTGAATTATAATTTGCCAAACATTCCTTATAAACTATAAGCTTTTGTCTGCAATCGTCATCATACCAATCTTTTTTATTTGGATCAACTTCGCTAAAAAAGTACGATTGGGACTGTTCGACTTTTTTTCAAAATATTTATTGCCTTTATTGCAAAGGTACTCTGTAAATATAGAAGTTAACGTATCGATGTTACGTGCATCATTGATTTCTGCAATTAAATCTCTCTCAAGGCAAAGTAAATCTGTTGATAAGTCTTCAACAAAATTAGCCTGGAGATTAGGATCCCATTTATAAAAGGTACCTCTATTTTCAGTCAACCCCTTAAACTTCGTATTAATTTTAAAAGAAAATTCCACAGGCGAGTGATTAGAGAAAACGTTAAAATCCCCAACTTCAAAACTGGCCAATAAATGAAAATTGTCTAATGACGTAAGTAAATAATCCACTAAACTTTGTCCGTTATGTGTCACGCACGTGAAATTCCCGGGGTCATTGAATAGACGACCATTTACAATACGTGTATTTGTAGCCTTACAAAGATCAAGCATGCAATCTCCAAAACGATTCGATGTAAAATCACGTGATCGCCTAGGCGTGGGAAAATCTATCTGAATTATGTCATCGTGGTCAATACTACGATCAAGCTCTATGTAATCTCTTTTTTGACCAACTCTACTATTTGTATCGCCAGTAATGAAAACCCTACCAAGTTGAGAGAAATGTGTGATATCTTGCTCTAATTGCATAAATAGATCAGTATCATTAATATCATGCACAGGGCTTGATTCAGGGCTTATATAAGTTGAGCACAAATAGATCGGTGATTCGAGGTTAAAAAATGTTTTATCGAATTTTACCCATACTATACAATCAATATCATTTCGAACTACAGATACACCTTTTCTAATACTATCTTTTATATAAATAATAATACCTCCACTAGACCGTTTCGCTCTGCGGTTTTGAAATCTTCTAAAAGAGTGAATTGGTTTAATATAGTTTTTTAACTCGATATTTGATTTTGAATTAGTCCATGTTTCACTTAAGCATATGACATCATAACTAGAAATAAAATTAACAAACTCGCGTGATGTTCGTTTCTCCGCACTTAATCCTTCAATGTTCCATGATAAACATCTGAGAACACTCTCACTGTTTTCCTAGTCACTTTCTTTATACAGTTCTTGTCGATAAATAGTTTGTCGACTTTGATGTAGGCGTCCTGTTACTGTTACATAATGAGAACGTTATCGTTACTTTTATGAAATAATTAGCTTTTTATTAAATGTCTTTTTGTCATACATGAACAAACAAAGAGTGTAGCATTGTCTCCATACTCAGCATTTATTAACTATTGTAGGGCATATTTGATTGATATGTTATTGTCCACTTATGTGTCGGTGGTTGACAGCAGATTTTGTACAAACGCACAGTTAGGAATAAGCTGTTGGTATATATTTGGAATATTTCTCTGTGTTAAAGTGTCGAGTTTTGGACATGTACTTATACTAAGTTGTGAGTTTTTGAGACGAACTGGTTTAGCCAGATCGCGTCTGACAGTGTTACTCGAGTTAAGAATGTTGTAATCACTGAATAAAACAGAACTGGGAAACAGTGTCTTTGTTGAGTTGAGTTGAACTGTTAAGAGTTTAAGATCGCATTTATTTCACGAGTGTTATAGAAAAAGACATTTTTTTTTCACATGTGAAAATATAGTTTTTGTATCATCACGAGTGGAATAATGTACGACCTTACAGTGAAATCAACAAATATTTTGTTTCCTTCTGGCTTATGTTCGGAGTTTTATTGGTATTTGTTTTTTAAATATCCCCATTTTTACGCCGCTACCTATGGGACGCCAGTCACGCGAAATATTAAATTTAAAAAAAATAATTATGTACACTTAATATACAGCGGACAAAAAACAATCCTGTTATTATTACGACTGTTTTACAATATTACAAAATTTGCTCATTTTTCTATTGGCATGAAAAGAGGCATTATCACCGTTTTATATAAGGGGGGGGTGGGGCAAAAAGAAAAGCGATCCGAATAGCTATCGCGCTATATCATTGTGCTCTACAGTATTGAAACTTTATGAAAAGGTAATTCTATTTGAAATGAAAGGTGAAGAGTGGCTAACGTGCAATGACCTCCAAGTTGGCTTTCAAAAACATTTTAGTTGTATCATGATATCATTTCTTGTTCGTGAAAGCATATATTTTACAAGGGAAAACAAAAGTAAGCTGTATCACTTGATGCTCACTTGATGTTCGTCAGGCATTTGATCATGTTAATTTTACAATTCTGCTTACAAAGTTATACGATGCCGGTGTTAACCCATATTTGTTAAAAGTTTGCATTAATATGTTTGAAAACGTTTATAGTTGCGTACGAACAAAAGGATGGGTATCCAAATGGTTCCCTATACAACAAGGAACGAGACAGGGCCAGTGCTGAAGTCCATTTTTGTATCACCTCTACATTAATTATCTTAAACACACAATTGAAAAATGAAGACACTCGTTGACTATATTAGACGCCAGTGTAGGTTGTCCAACACATGTCGACGACATGGTACTACTCTCACTCAGCAAAAATGGTCTGAGCGAACTAATGACGGTTGTTATTCTAATTCAATCAAAGGACGATATCAGTATAATGCTAGTAAAACAAAAGTTGTTGTATTTAACGAATCAAAGTCGATGTTCTTACGTAGTGAACGATCCTGGTGTTTAGGAACAGACTGTGTAAAAGAAACAGTAAGAAAACCTAATTTCGGTCTAACAGATTGCGGGGCATCAGATGACCAAAGTCTACACCCCCTAACCATAAAACATTTGTACGAAACGATAGTACTTCCAAAGGCTTTTTACGGTTGCGAGGTTTGGTACAATATCTCAGTAACACAAATAAACTCCCTTAATCGTGTCCATAAACAATGTATTAAGTCGATTCAAAAATTTTCACGCGCATGTAGATCAGACGTTCCACCAGGCTCTACCGGTATTTTATCTATTAACTACATAATAGACAAAGAAAACTTTTGTTCGTCGGACAATTTTGCAAACTGGACCCCGCGAAAACAGTTAAATGACTATTTATATACAGACTTCTTGAATTCCTTGAGAATCCAAGTCAAATGACATGATTTTTCTCCGATTTATATGAAATATTGTGCAAATACAATATTTTGGCTTATGTAAACCAATATCTAGAAAATGGCATGATTCCAGAAATGTGTACGTGGAAAAAGAACGTTATTGGCTATTGAGTGAAGACAGTTTGCGTGGTTTTCTGCCTATAAATAATGAAAACTCACAATGTATTATATGGAGGTTAAGTCAAACTGCAGGACGGTGGCTCTAGCTCTAAGTAAAATTTTCAGCAGACCTTATGTTACTAAGTGCACACTATGTTCTGATAAAACGTATTTCATTTCAGAACATATCTTGTTATTTTGTCGTTCGAACGATACTACTAGGCAGTGCCTCAGGCGAAAATTAAGTTTATTGTTCACAGCAAAACAGTATGATGAATTTTGTTAAATGCATTATTCAGAACAATTATTAGAAATGAGTTCCGTGTTCCGATCATTTACGCTCAACCCCAAACATGTAAATTAAAAAATGTAATTCCGACAAAAAATACGCAAAAGAAAATCTGTGCCCAAATCCCAAACAATGATGATCAAATTGTATAGATACGTAGATACCGTCCCTTTTTAATGCAAGATTTTCTTTTCATTAATAATAGAAAGTAAACTGACACCATATTTGTCAAAATTTCTGACATAATATAGACTAATTGGTAATTAGCCCTCAGGTAAGTAATAAACATAGTTAATAATTAGAAAATAACACTGCTGATTGAGTACAAGTAATTAACACTGACAGTACTGTTGTCAATTTTATATTTAGTCAATGTTTTATATAGAGCTGTTTTTCATCGTTATCATTCTGAAGACAGGGAATCATCGTTGTTGTTGTTGCTGCTGCCGTTGTTTTGGTAGCTGTAGAGTTCATAGCCAAGGGGCTGTTTGATTGTAGAAGGTCCCCTCCAAATATGACCTCGTTTCGAAATGTTCTGCCATTATACGACTGCTTAGTCTTGAAGATGTGTGCAAGTGTTCATGTTATTGAAGATACTAACGATCCCAAGTTGGTATTGTCCATCACACAGGAATCATCACGGTCCTAAAGACTTAATCATGTGACGTCCAGCCGAGCACTGGTCATACGAGAATGTGTGCTTAGCTCCTCTGGATATTCCGAAGTGTAACCAACTGGTTAGCACATCACATACGCAATACCAGAATATAATTTGATCCTTTATGAAACACCGATGACCACTTAACACAATATCGCCACTAGATATATTATCTCGATATCCTCTGAAGAAGTATGTTGACATTGATAGTTCGTATCACGTGACATATTACCTGAACTTCTAAAACCTTTCATTGACATAGGTGTTGCTATTACCATAAACTTTTGTGTTGATATTTTCAAGCAGGCTTATATTTTGAAAGTGGCCCCATTTATAATTAATTACTGTATCTGCGCGTAAGTGTTTTGTACGTTAGATTTAATCAATGTTTGTCCTAAGTTTTCTGTGAACGTTTTATTTTCAAGAACAGCGTTTTTCTCATGCAATATTTTACAAAGCTTATATGTTACCTTTACCACACTAAAACACCGTTTCATTCATCATGTGCATTAATTCCGTTCTTTCCTGCATGCTTATCAGCCGATAACTAACACAGATATTTAGAACAAGATTGATGATCCGTTATGTTTATCATTTGACAACTTTTAATCTCATAATTATTCCATTATTTTAAGAAAAGTGATTCAATTAATTTATTAAATAACTCACACCCTAATAATCAGTTTTACAAGTGACTTCACAGGAGTCCAACAATTTTGTTGAAATTCAATATCTTGAACATATCATTTCCAATCACTTTTAAGAAACCTGGTCTTTCTTGACCACTATCTTTGTACAACTTTGTACATCTTCATAGTTATAAGAAAGCTAAACTCTAGCTTAACATGATACCGTCATGCTTATCATCTGATAACTTACAACTTAATATTTACTTCATTAGTTTTACCAAACTAATCTGTGAGTTATTTAAATAATTAAATTAGATTACTTACTACCTAACAAACAATTTTATTAGTGATTTCGAAATTGAAAATTACTTGCCGTATTCAGGCGATACACTTTATATAATGACATCTAAGAAATTACTTTTCATTTTGCACGCTTTCTCTCTCAGACCTTACTATGGTCCAAACAATGATAATTTATATGATTTTTAAAACTTTAAAACCATCACCAATTTACTCAATATTATATAAAATGATACATTGACAAAATACTACAATTATTTACACGACTATAACCTTACTTAATTTTAATGATTTCATATCATTAATGTCAAGTTAATTACAGGTAACATTGAATTCATTTACCTATCTTATTTGTTTGACAATTACTTACAGTTATATGACAACTGCAGTAATAAAACCTGCCATTTTTCTCCTTCTTCGACATAAAAATATCACATTTTGTATTTCAGTGTTCGCACTAAACCCTGAGTATAAGTCATTATTTTTTGTATTTATGCAACTTTCATTAATGTTAGACCTGCTAAATTAGTTTACTCAGACTTCTTTTAATGACATTTCTTTCCATGTTAATTATTCAATTAATGTCCTTAGATGACTTAGTTTTCTTTTTCATATTAGTTATTCAATAATGTACTTAAATGATTTAGTTCAATACATGACAAGCTCTTCGTTTGCATTTAACAACGTTTTTTTAACACCTGTTTTACTTTTTTATCGAATTTCTCAATATTTTTAACTTTGTTACCTTAAATACTCATTCTTTAGTTTATTCTTATTTAAACCCAATGATTTTTATAGTACTTAATATTGTGAAACGTTCTTTAGTCAGAAATAAGATTGCTAAGGGTCTCTTTCAAAAGAACAGCATTGCTCTGATTACATTTATCATCCGAAACTTTAAAATTTTGCCCCATTAAATATCCCAAAATTATAGCAACATATGTCATATCTAGGCAAGAAATACAAAGTAATAAAACGTCACTAACTTTTGTCCCGTGGCCCGCAAATTCGTATGTAGTTGAGTACTTCCCGCCGCTGTGCAACCCATTTCGTCGTTGATATCTTGCTTCACGAGCACCAAAACTTTAGACGTGTAGCGTAATGCTACTGTTCACTTAACTTGTTGGAAGTCTTTAAGTTATTAAACAACAACCGTTCGAATGATAGTTCTTTATTGTTCCACGTTCTTTCTAAGTATAATTATCAGTTCTAAATACAGCATGACATTTAAGGTAATCCCGCATCCTAACTGCCGTCCATTAAGGACCCAAGGCCGCTTTCCTCGCCTTCTCTAACCCCACTGTCTTCACATCGAAAATCATCTCTCTTAAGTACTACTTTGTTGTATAAATATGACAGCTTTACCACCCAAAGCATACACGTTTTAGTAATTAACATGACTATTAATGAATAACTTTTCATTTGTATCAGGACGGCTGTCAACCACTTCCACATTCCTTGACAATCAAATATACCCTACAATAATAATTAAACATACAGTATGTAGACACATATCCATTTAATTAAAAAGTAATTACATCTTAAATATAACGTTAATTAACGTATTACGTCACACAGGGATTTGGATTCTTTGATGTATTATGCCCATTCACATTCTTATCAAACGCGTGTATCTGTAGAGGTGAATAAAATACTACTACATTGTGTTACCAGAAAATGATTTTTTACCTGTGATCTGCCTATTTTTGCACTGAGAAAAGATTTTGTATCGAAACGGTATATTTGATTGTACGATATACCGGTTTGCAGAAAAAATATCACAGCCAGTATAACGGTATATATCGGTTTGCTGGTACATGCATACAATCTTAGTGTGTATAACTGGAACGGAAATTTGTACCGAGAAGAGTGAAATACTGATGCTATTTAATTATGGGGGATGCCACACCCACCTCTCCGCTCAATACTTACCCGTTATAGACGACATAAAAATATAGGATCCACAACCTTTCGGCAGAGATGTTGTGAATCACTAATATGGTCTTAAGTCTAAATGAGTTTATTCCATTCAATGTTTTTTCTGCATTGCCTACGGAAGCATGAGATTGAAACCTCACTTTTTGGTTGTCAGTATTAAGAGCATTTTAAAAAGTATTCTGGGCTAAAGAGTATGGTTCACTGTTTGCAGACCCTCAAAATTTGGCGTGACGTGGCTTGTACATTCACGAAGTTATTAAGTATTACTTGTTACGAGCTAGGTAGATACCCCTTGTATATTAGTAGATATGTTAGAATTATCAAGTTTTGGTGTAATATATTAGAAAGTAATACTATTATTGTACAACGTTTATATGAAAGTGTGTTGGTTGATGTTGCAAGAGATAAAAGCAATTGGGCATCAAATATGATGACTTTATTAGATAATGCAGGTTTCACAGATGTTTGGTATAACCCAAATGGCATGAATTTGAAATACGTCCATGTATTATATAAACAAAGTTGATAGACCAGTTCAAACAAACATGGTTTAACTCTGTACAGATCAGCCCTGTTTAATTTATGTATAGAGAGTTAAAACATATATTTGAATTTCCTGTTTATTTGGACAATGTACCGAAAACATATCGCATTGCTTTTACTAAATTAAAATAATCTTCACACCCTTTACGTATTGAAACTGACCGATACGGCAATGATAGAATAAATCATGAGCATCGATATTGTTTAATATGTGGTTCTGGTGATTTAGAAGATGAGTATCATTTTGTCCATATTTGTAAAACATATGAAAATATTCGGAAAAAGTATCTTTCGAAAACCTACTATGTTAAACCAAGTGTTGTCAAATTCATTGAACTTTTACAAACAGTTAATACTAATGTTCTCCTACGGTTGTGTTAATTTATTCATGAAGCATTTGTTATACGTTCTAATATTGTTAACAATGTAGTGCAATAAAAATGGAATTAAATTGTTCTCTGTTGGATAAATAACGTAGCAGTCCAAGCTCTTTTGATTTTGTTATTTATGCAGGCATATGTTTATTAATTTTCTCTTTCATTTATATATATCTTGATATGCAATCAATTGATTAGAAATGATTATGTCACGTGGTATATAATGTAAATTAAACTTATCATGTAACAAGAAACAATATGTTTACGTTACTTAATAAATTGGTTTATTGGGAAAACATATACAGTAGGCATAAGCCCATGAGTACAGTGTACACATACAATGGTTAGTACATTCATATGGTTGGCGATGAGTAGTATGTACATGTAGTAAGATACAGCGAAAGGAGAGTAACTTGCAGTACGATAAATAAATATTTCAGGCAAAACTCAATGTTTAGGTTTTGGGAAGGCACGCACACGCACACGCACACGCACACACACACACACACATACGTGTATTGCATGCGCTTTGAGGACCTTGACATATATCGACGCTCGGAGGACCCATTGTTTATATGGACGCTACATCGTCGTCTTTTTCAGTATATATTGTTCATGAACGGCAATTTCCAATGTTGAAAATTATATATTGTTTCTATTTTTGGTTTCTATGAAATTGCCATTTATTTATTTGTCAATGTTTTCGAAGGCAATGAGGACCCCCATAACCTATCGGCATTACGAGGACAGTGCTAAATATTACAATGCTTGCCAACTTTGAGAGGCCTTTAAACAAAACATTTAATATGCTTCAGTTGAATATCTGAGTTCTCAAACACTATAACAAAGAACATGTTTATGTGTGTGTTTTTAAAGAAAGAAACAGAGCCGAGACAGCGGCCGCCATACAATCTTCTTTGACAAATATCAAATATGCATACTACTCAGAAGTTCTAAACCGCCATGGGCCAGCAAACCTATTGTTTAATTCCAACCATATTTTCTTACCAATTTATTTTCATTGCATTTTTTAATCATATATCTTAAAGATATTTCAGTGGCTCTTCTTTTCTATATATGTATCTGTAAGGTAGCATTTTTTCTGTAAATGGCATGATGTTTCTTTACATGGGATAGAAAATCAGAAAAGTTATATTTTGTCTTTTTATAACAGTGAAACTTAAGTTGAGTGAATCACTCATGGAGTCATTAAGTTACAAGAAGTTTCGCTTGGTATTCTTCGATTTTATTGATTTTAACATAAAACATACACATATCGTAGATATAGCGTATTTTAAGAGACTCAAATGTTTATGTCCTCCAACAAGGAAAGGTCATTGTCAACATTAGTAGAAATATTTGACCTTCGTTTTCAGGGACCATGGAATTATCCTGATGACAGAAATTGCTTAATCATGATAACCTAGAAAATGTGTCCATATGACACAGATGCCCTAAACTTCTACTTCTGCTTTTTCACAATAATGCCATATTTTCACAAAATAGAGGTCCAAAACTCCGTGAATAATAATTTCGGACGGATGAAAATACCCAGGTGTACAAGTTCACACCTTGAATATTATATCCATACGGTTTCAAATCTGTAGAAAAAAAAACGCTTTTTTTTGAGTTACGCGAGACACAAACTGTTCGGGACGTACATACATTGTGCCACACACTGAACACACTGCAACAACAAACAATCAATCTGAGGACTTAACATTTTGAGGACTTGCACAAATATTGTCAACTATTTGCACAAGTTCATTTAATATCTGCAAATTATGTGATGCAGTCTGACAGCAGAACAAACAAGAAATTGTGAAACAGAAATGCCCCCACAGGTTATTGTCACAAAAACTAGAACATGTGTCCATAGGACACAGCCCCCACTAGCGCTTTGTCAAAAATGCAGATTTTTCACTAAATCAAGGCCCATAACTCCGTAAAAATAATATTTAGCTGACTAAAAATACTCAGGTGCACAAATTCACACCCTGAATAATACATCCATGCAGTTTCAAGTCACTACTACAAACGCTTTAAGAGTTTTGGACGACACAAACTAAAAATGCCGTTTTTTCACTAAATCAAGGCCCATAACTCTCATAAAATATAAATTTTGGAGGGATGAAAATACAGGTGCACAAGTTCATACCCTGAATAATACATCCATGAAGTTTCAAGTCTGTACTACAAATGCTTTTAGAGTTATGGATGACACAAACTTAAAATGCCGCTTTTTCACAAAATCAAGGCCCATAACTCCGTTAATATAAATTATGGCCGGATGAAAATACCCAGGTGCGCTAGTTCACACCCCGAGTAATACATCCATGAAGTTTCAAGTCTGTACATCAAACGCTTTTAGAGTTATGGACGACACAAACTTTTCGGGACGGACAGACGGAATGACGGACGGACATACCAAAATTTGTGTGTTTATGGGCTTTTTGTTCTTTAAAAGATCAAAGGAAAAGCCCGTAATAAACAAAGATATTATGGGCTTACGGAATGAACCTATTGTATTCTTTTGTCTTAGGCTCCTCCCCTAAGCTCATAAACCCACATTTGTTGGCTCGGACGGACGGAATGACCGACGGACAGACGGACAAAGGCAAAAAAGAGGTGGGGGCATAAAAATTGACCTTTGACTTTAATTTGACCTTTGACCTTGAATGGTGACCTTGACCTTGACATGCAACCACTCAAATGTTTGGTTTCAGACGACGTACATGCATGCCAAGTTTCAAGTATGCGTATATAATGGTTCAAAAGTTATGGACAATGGTAAAATTGGTAATCGGGGTTTGGCGAAAGACTATTGTAACTCCTTCACAATTGTGAAGGAGTAACAATATTCTTGCGCCAAACCCTCGAACTATATATTTGACCGCTGACTTTGAACGATGACCTTGACCGTGTAATATTTGCCCTCAAAATGTGTGGCTTTATGAAATACATATGCATGCCAAATGTGAAGTCTCTATCTGTATTATTTCAAAAGTTATGGCCAATATTAAAGTTGAACACACACAAACAAACAAACCAACAAACAGACAGGGCAAAAAAATATGCCCCACATCTATAGATGCTGGGGGCATAGAAATATCCCAATTCAATTTAATTCCCTTGAATTCAAAAGGTAAACACTTACTAAATACAATCCCATAGCCCCCCCCCCCCCCCTCCCCCTTCTCAATAACTGGTTTCTCAATGTGTATGGCACTCCTTTGCCAATATGCCTATATAGTGTTGGTTTAGTGATTGATTTATTGGCTTATTAACAGGTACTTAATGGTTTCTTGAAAACGTTAATTACCCCCACCCTCCCCACAAACACACATCTTTTTTAAAACCTTTTTATTGCTGATACTTGTACTTTTATAGTTGTAATGTCGGTGTAGATAAAGCATGTGTTGCTTTACCTTCTTTTGCATTGCATTCGGCCATTTAAGTGTTTTCTTTTGTTTGCTTCCCATTACACAGGTTGGCTTTTTGGATGTGGATATGGGGTGTATTTAACTTGGCTTGCGTTTTCTATTTTCTACTTTTGGTATTCTCAGGATGGTAAAGGAGAAATGATCCAAAATAGTTTTTTTCTTTAACTGAAGTCATAGGTTAAGGTTAAGGTCACAGAGTAACACAAATAGGAAATGGCACACTTCCTACCCATGATGTATTGACACAACCAAGTAACCAGCTAACAGCAAAGCGGTTTAGATATTGTCTGGACAAAATATGTCAGGCCGACAGAAGCATGGAAAGGCGTAAGGACCGATGGACAGAGTGCAAATCTCTAGTCCCCACACCCCATCAGTGGGGCCTAATAACTCTACTAGTTTTTACCACTTTGATGTATGTCGGGTGGGGGTTGTAGAACTACCAACGACTGGTACCCTAGCTGACCATCATCACATTCATCACCACTGGACGACCTCACCATTTCATCATTTGGCCCTGTTTTATAAACATAATATAAAATACGGTATTTATCTACTTTTCCTTTATCACAAACACTGTCGTTTATACCCATTGACAGACCCCTGCTTTGTAAAACCTGGTGTGCATTTTCACTAAACTCGTCACAGTTTACATGTATTTTTAGATGTTAAACACATTAATTTGTCTATTAAGACTTTAAGAGTCTAAGATACCCTTGGGGAAGACCCAAAGTTTCTTGCATATAATCATGGTCGCTTTATTGTTCATTTGTAGGGGGTTACATTGCCAAACAGTTGCCCCCCCCCCCCAACCATCGGAAAACCCTGGATCCGCCCCTGGGTTCCCTTAAAGTATTTCCATAAAACAGAATTCCAATAGAAAACTAGAAAATGTGTCCATAGGACACAGATGTCCCCACTTCCACTTTGTCAGAACAAGTTATACATAATACATAATACATAAGTCCCTACCGGATGAGAAAAGCACAAAATCAAAAATTTGAAATACACACTTTGAAAGATCACAAAATCAGTTTGGGGACCTTACATTCAGAGGACTTGCACTTTGGAAGATGAACAATCAGTTTGAGGACCTTACGTTCAGACGACTTGCACAAACTAGCGTAAAAAGCACCCTTTAATTAAATATCTCTAGATTTAATTATACAAACTGAATGATAAACAACGGCATTCAAATATCAATTGAGTTGCTAAATATTAAGAAGTAACAAGCCACAACCTACTCAGCCTGATCTTACCATTGAGCTGTCTGTCAGTATTGGATGTTACAGCATTTGGCGACTGGTACCCTTGCTGGGAATCATCACTTGGAGACCTCTCCTGCATCTCATCATTCTGACCTGTTCAAAAAACAGCATAAAATGACTTCTAACCTATTCCCTAATATGGGGTTTCTGCAGCAAACAACATTTAGAAAGATGTGGATAAAAGATCAAACTGTTTACAGAAATGAAAATTTCATGTTTAGAAAGCATTAAAAAATTGTGGCAAAGTGAGAAATTGCTACTGCTACTCCCCCTTTGACAAAATATTTTCAACTGTTGTCTGCTGCAGGAGACCTAAAAACATGTTAGCAGGGCCTCTGTGGTAGCAAGGTTAGAGTCGCTGACTCATAATCTCTAGCCCCTCACTGCTGTGGGTGTGAATCCCAAAAGGAGTGAATATCCTTATGTGAGGAAGCCACTGGCTGGCTTGCGGTAGGTCAGTGGTTCTACCAAGTTGTCTGTCTGTGTAACTCAGGTGGGATTCTTGGATCTTCCTCCACTTGTTATAAGCCGGGCGTCGCAAAATGACAGAAATACTGTCGAAGTGATGTGAAAAACCCGGCAAAACAAGCAAAGACATGTTAGTATCTAGTATTGGAATACAATATACTCTTCGAAAAATATCACAATCTTTGTGAGGACCTTACATTCAGAGGACTTGCACAAAATATAGCCAATTATCGTTAAAAGGCAACAGTTCATTAAATATCTGCAGATAATGTGCTACAGTCTAAAAGATAAACAAAGACATTCCAATTTCAACTTAATACCTATTGATTAACAAGATAAACACTTCCTAAAAACAGGCCAATTTTATCTCCGCCAGTTCTTACTATTGAGCTGTGTGTCTGTATTGGATATAACAGCATTTGGCGACTGGTACCCTTGCTGACCATCATCACTGGGGGAGACCTCTCCTGCTGCTCATCATTCTGCCCTGTTGGAAAAAACAGCATAACAAGTCATTTGAAATACACACTTTGAAAGATCACACAATCAGTTTGAGGACCTTACATTCAAAGGACTTGCACTTTGGAAGATAAACAATCAGTTTGAGGACCTTGCGATCCTGAAGACGACTTGCACAAACTAGCGTAAAAAGCACCCTTTAATTAAATATCTCTAGATTAAATTATACAAACTGAATGATAAACAAAGGCATTCAAATATCAATTGAGTTGCTAAATATTAATAAGAAACAAGCCACAACTTACTCAGCCTGATCTTACCATTGAGCTGTCTGTCAGTATTGGATGTTACAGCATTTGGCGACTGGTACCCTTGCTGGGAATCATCACTTAGAGACCTTTCCTGCAGCTCATTATTCTGACCTGTTCAAAAAACAGCATAACATGATTTCTAACCCATTCCCTAATATGGGGTTTCTACAGCAAACAACATTTAGAAAGATGTGGATAAAAGATCAAACTGTTTACAGAAATGAAAATTTCATGTTTAGAAAGCATTAAAAATTGTGGCAAAGTGAGAAATTGCTACTGCTACTCCCCCTTTGACAAAATATTTTCAACTGTTGTCTGCTGCAGGAGACCTAAAAACATGTTAGCAGGGCCTCTGTGGTAGCAAGGTTAGAGTCGCTGACTCATAATCTCTAGCCCCTCACTGCTGTGGGTGTGAATCCCAAAAGGAGTGAATATCCTTATATGAGAAAGCCACCGGCTGGCTTGCGGTAGGTCAGTGGTTCTACCAAGTTGTCTGTCTGTGTAACTCAGGTGGGATTCTTGGATCTTCCTCCACTTGTTATAAGCCGGGCGTCGCAAAATGACAGAAATACTGTCGAAGTGATGTGAAAAACCCGACAAAACAAGCAAAGACATGTTAGTATCTAGTATTGGAATACAATATACTCTTCGAAAAATATCACAATCTTTGTGAGGACCTTACATTCAGAGGACTTGCACAAAATATAGCCAATTATCTTTAAAAGACAACAGTTCATTAAATACCTGCAGATAATGTGCTACAGTCTAAAAGATAAACAAAGACATTCCAATTTCAACTTAATACCTATTGATTAACAAGATAAACACTTCCTAAATAACAGGCCAATTTTATCTCCGCCAGTTCTTACTATTGAGCTGTGTGTATTGGATGTAATAGCATTTGGCGACTGGTACCCTTGCTGACCATCATCACTGGGGGGAGACCTCTCCTGCTGCTCATCATTCTGCCCTGTTGGAAAAAAACAGCATAACAAGTCATTTGCAATACACACTTTGAAAGATCACAAAATCAGTTTGAGGACCTTAAATTCAGAGGACTTGCACTTTGGAAGATAAACAATCAGTTTGAGGACCTTGCGATCCTGAAGACGACTTGCACAAACTAGCGTAAAAAGCACCCTTTGATTAAATATCTCTAGATTAAATTATACAAACTGAACGATAAACAAAGGCATTCAAATATCAATTGAGTTGCTAAATATTAATAAGTAACAAGCCACAACTTACTCAACCGAATCTTACCATTGAGCTGTCTGTCAGTATTGGATAGTACAGCATTTGGGAACTGGTACCCTTGCTGGGAATCATCACTTGGAGACCTCTCGTGCATCTCATCATTCTGACCTGTTCAAAAAACAGCATAACATGATTTCTAACCCATTCCCTAATATGGGGTTTCTGCAGCAAACAACATTTAGAAAGATGTGGATAAAAGATCTTACTGTTTATCGAAATGAAAATTCCATGTTTAGAAAGCATTGAAAAATTGTGGCAAAGTGAGAAATTGTTACTGCTACTCCCCCTTTGACAAAATATTTTCAACTGTTTTCTGCTGCAGGAGACCTAAAAATATGTTAGCAGGGCCTCTGTGGTAGCAAGGTTAGAGTCGCTGACTCATAATCTCTAGCCCCTCACTGCTGTGGGTTTGAATCCCAAAAGGAGTGAATATCTTTATGTGAGGAAGCCACCGGCTGGCTTGCGGTAGGTCAGTGGCATTCTGGCAAACTTTCGCATTCTGTTTCCGTTTTGCGTAGTTGCATGGAGGAGTAACAATATTTCTATTGTTATTTCAACAGCGACATCTTAAGAGTAAATGCCTTGCTTCTCGATAAAGTCAAGTGACGGGAAATGGCGACGATTATCGGATCAAACTGACCACCCTAATATAATATGGAAACTGGTCTTCCGGTGCCAAAGGTAAGCTCCGCCCTCGTCAATAACTTCCCTCGAATTTCGATACACACCCACGTAGACAAAACACACATTGGGAAGCCGGCAATATAAAATTACTTGTTTATATCATAACAACTTATTTAATTTTTCGCCTGCCTGTCTTCAATTTTCATCGATTGCACCGGGATTATCTTCCATAATCGCCCCAAAATACTAGTCAATAAAATATCCGGAAAAGCAATTTTTAAATCTTTCATTAAACATTAACAAACACGATTTATATGAGATTAAACTGGCTTTAAACACAGAAAAAGAACATAATTCGGCGTTGCAGAAACATTTATATTAAATAGTCATTTTTTCAAAAATTGTGTGAAACTTTTTATGTGGGTACGTTTTGACCAGAAAAGCGCTTACATTTTGACCTGGTTTGGGTACGTTTTGACCAGGATGTGGGTACGTTTTGACTTGGGTACGTTTTAACTTGGGTACGTTTTGACTGGTTACCATCGCCCTAGCCGAACCATCAAACATGTAAACGGGATATATAAAAAATCCGTTCATCTAAACTTATTTACTCAAATTATCTGTATCATGTCGTCTTTAATTGACAAAGCAATGCGCTGAAGCAATTAGCGGAGCCCGAAAGCGAAGTAATTAGAGGTCTGGCTCCTAGTCCTAGAGTCGTCTCGTCGTAGAGGTTTGAACCCGGGTTCCGTCACATAGTTTGTGACTGTCTAAATATATCACAAAATCCTTTTTACGGCCATTTGCCTTTTTTCTGATTCATTGTATGTCAGTCTTAAGTGAACGACAAGATTAAACAAACTCTGTTCGGGTAAGTTAAGACCATGAAAAGTATATGCAGGTAAAGTGATCGCATTGATCGTGATACGACCTAAATGGTGATAAAAACTGCGTACGTTAAACAACAACAACAACAACAACAACAACAACAACAACATCAACAACAACATCAACAACAACATCAACAACAACATCAACAACAAAAACAACTCAGCCCTCTCATCAACCCAATTCGCACAAGGGAATTCATGGAAATGTATTGGTAGGCTAAATATTCACTCATTTCTAAATTTCGTTTTGTTTTGTTTTGTGTTGGGTTTTACGTCACTTCGACAGTATTGCAGTCATTGCGCGAAGTCCGGCTAACCTCAAGTGGAGGAAGACCCCAGAAACCCGTCTGAGTTGCACAGACGGACAACTGGGTAGAACCACTGACCTACCGCAAGCCAGCCGGTCTTAATTTCGTAAAAAATCATCAACTAAATTCAGATAAAACATATGTACGCTTTTTTTCTATTTTGGAATTACACTAAGTGGACATTTTCGCCATACAGGTCTACATTATTCCCAGCCAGCAAGCATATATATGGGCGATATCAGTAATCTGATATAGGTATTCGGATATTGCATAGATAAAGCATTGATGTATGATTTAGGATATAGTTTTTATGATATCGAGTCAATATCGGCGTGATGTTTGAACTCGATGGCATATCACGGGGATTATCAGTAATCTGATATAGGTATTCGGATATTACATAGATATAGCATTGATGTATGATTTAGGATATAGTTTTTATGATATCGAGTCAATATCGGCGTGATGTTTGAACTCGATGGCATATCACGGGGATTATCAGTAATCTGATATAGGTATTCGGATATTACATAGATATAGCATTGATGTATGATTTAGGATATATTTCTTATGATATCGAGTCAATATCGGCGTGATGTTTGAACTCGATGTCATATCACGGGGATTATCAGTAATCTGATATACGTATTCGGATATTACATAGATAAAGCATTGATGTATGATTTAGGATATATTTTTTATGATATCGAGTCAATATCGGCGTGATGTTTGAACTCGATGGCATATCACGGGGATTATCAGTAATCTGATATAGGTATTCGGATATTACATAGATAAAGCATTGATGTATGATTTAGGATATATTTTTTATGATATCGAGTCAATATCGGCGTGATGTTTGAACTCGATGTCATATCACGGGGATTATCAGTAATCTGATATAGGTATTCGGATATTTCACAGATATAGCATTGATATATGAATTAGAATATAGTTTAATGATATTGAGGCAATATTAGTATGATGTTTTGAACTCGATGTCAAATTGATACCACTACACACAGAAAATCGGATATTTTACAGATATAGCATTGATTTATGAATTAGATAATAGTTTTAATGATATTGAGGCATGTTCAGTGTGCCCAATGTCGGTATGATATAGGACTGTAGATAACATTGAGATTGAAAATATATTTGTCCAATATTGGCCCTATATTGTCTTATTACCTCCCTTTTTATTCATTTAAAACCAAAACAATTTGAATAAAAATGAGTTGACCATTTCAATTGTATATTTTATCCTGCATATAATTTTAAATAAGACTTTATTTCTGTTTGCTGTTACATTTCAGGATAAATACACCATTTCTTTAAAAAATAAATATCTTTAAATTAAGAGTAGAGAGAATTAGGAGAATTAATATTTGTATATTACAAATTGTCATCAAACAAACTAAAGCTCAAATAGCTATAGTAATATTTGAAAAGATGGATATTGGCATCTCTATTTAAGCAGCTGCCCTTTTACAGCGAAAGTTGTAAATGGGAAGCTAATCTAAATATATAGATATAATAAATATGCAAAACTGGTAAAGTGATTATGGTTTAATATTGAAATTCAAAGGACATCAGCTTCCGTATATAGATCCTATATCAGAAAATCGACATCCAGGGGATTTGGAACAATACTGAGGCTATATACCGTCTATAACAATACGGATATCCAGGGGATTTTGCATACACTGTGCAAGATTTTGATCGCCCCGATATCCGGTACCGATATCCAGCCGACATCCATGCCGATATATAGATCCTATATCAGAAATACGACATCCAGGGGATATGGAACTATATTGAGGCTATATACCGTCTATAACAATACGGATATCCAGGGGATTTAGCATAGGATGTGCAAGATTTCGATCGCCCCGATATCCGGTACCGATATCCAGCCGACGTCCATGCCGATATATTTGCTATATAGACCCAATATACGTCTGCTGACTGGGTTAGTGTTTCAACTAACATTCGGAAAAATAAAAACCCATTTGTGCCCAAGGTCCCATCAATTTGAGCTCTCCAAACACTGTAGACCCAGACGAGAGAGCTCCTGGAAGGACCCTTCTGGCCTGGGTCTGAAGTGTTTGTATTCATAATTTGTCATTATTTAAATACATGTACACATTACCGTCAAAACCAAAATGAACTGGTCCAATTATTGAAAGACGACTGGCTTATTCAAAGATTTGGGCATACATGGTTAAATATATACAAAGTCGGTCTTGATTTCTATTAACACTCTTTCAATGTTTATGTCCATATACCCCCGCTTTGAAAATCAAACACGGGTACCAGACATGTTTCACTCGAACTCTAGCTGATAAAAAGGATACAATTCAAGCTATAAAGCATATTGTAAATTCGTGATCTTGGACTTTTCACGTCCAAATAAAGTACGCGTCAAACTGAATGCGAGTGCTTTGTTAGACCAGATAAAAATCACAGGGAAGTATGGTGGCATTTCGTTTTCTTCATTGAAATGATAAACAATTGCAAATCTTAAAATGGCTAAATTTGAGATTTTTTTTATAACTTCCTTATAACTTTTATAACAGAGACAGTAGACGTTAGTAACGCAACGTAACAAAAGGCATTAGCTACATAACTTGCTAAATAATTAACACTCTTATTTATCAGTCACAATAGGTAAATAAAAAAGAAACAACAAATTAACGAACATACAAACTCAAGTTCGGATGCACAATGTTTAGCTGTGCCGATATTTTGAGGACATGGATACACTTTATACACCATATCGCTTAAATGAGGACTTACATTTGATTGGACAGATACTACCACTCAGGCGCAATTTGATTGGTTCGCCTATGCACACTTTTAAGAGACCGGGGAAAAATGTGCATGGTGGCATACACGAATTCAAGACAACGCTATTTTATGAGGACTTCGTAGATTTTGGAAAATTTAAACATAGTCCTCACGAAGATGCCAAATAATGAAAAATCTTTATGAGGACTCGTGTGCAAGTCCTCATACTACGAACAGTCCTCAGACCGTTGGTGTGCGTAACACTATACGTCCTCAAAACGGTGGTAATACAAGCCCACACACACATATATATATATATCTATATATATCTATATATATATATATATATATATATATATATATATATATATATATATATATATATATATATATATATATATATATATATATATATATATATATATATATATATATGTATATTTCACATTGTAAAAAAGTAAATTTCTTGCAGCAAATGCTTTATGACAAAATGTTGCCATTTTTTTCAAAACAACACAACTTTCTGATTGTAATAAATCTTTGAACTTTATAACATTAGCGTTGGTACGGTAATATATGTTTATTAGTGTTTGTCTTAGTTCTATGAAACATTCACATTCGAAAATAAAGTGAAATTCATCTTCAAAAGAGTTACAAAATAAACAGACTCTTTCATTAACTGGAATAGGTGTAGGTTTGTTCCATCGACCTGTTTCTATACATGTGACGAAACACGTTATTAGTTAGTGAGATTCTATACTTTTCAATGCTAACAATATCTAAATATGGTTGAAATTTGATATCAGCAAACAGTCTATACTTTAATGCTCTACTTGAACTTTCTATATCTGCATTCCATTCTTGCTTATATTGGTCACTTATTCTTTGTTTAACATGATATAAAAACAAATTTACATTTCCTACGGTCTGGAATAACCAAGCATCATTAAGTCCTAATCGTTGTAATATGTTTCTAACATGCTTTGCCCAAGATGGCTTATTTGGATATATATCTAGGTCATTTAACATCATATTATATACAAGTTTAGCATACTTAATATTTGATGTACATATAATCTTAGTCCAGTATCTAATGCCATTGTACATAGTTCTATTTTTACATGGCATCTTGCCCAATTCACCATAAACAAAGACATTTTGCGTCTGCAATTCGACTCCAAGTAATTGCTTATAAAATGTAAGGTATAATCTCTCTAAGACTGGTGCATTTGAATATCCCCAGATTTCACTACCATAACATATCACTGGGTCGATAAGTTTATCAAATAAATCTAATCTGTGACTTACAAAAATGTATGGGAATTTAACAAGATATGATTTCATCGTGTAAATTGCTTTCATGGCTTGACCGGCTATACTTTCAAAGGCCGTATTAAAAGATCCACCTGTGGTGAACACAATTCCCAAATAATTAAATTTATAAACAATTTTAATGTCTTCATTGTTATAAGTAAACATAATGTAACCTAATCTCCGCCCTCCTTTTTTAAATATCATGATTTTAGTTTTACTGGCATTTACTTTTATCTTCCATCTATAACAATATTCTTCAAGTATGGATAGACCAGTTTGAAGTCCCGTTTCCGTTTCAGAAAAAATACATATATCATCTGCATATAAAATGAGATATAGTTTTAACATACCAATATCAATGCCATCATGGCCTTTCATGATTAAAGTTTCTTCTAAGTCATTTAGATACATAGCAAATAAAAATGGGGAAAGGCTTTCCCCTCTGCCCAGCATGTCAGTCTGTTATTTATTATCTTGGAAAATAATTTTCCCAATGTACTAATACGAGTGATTCCCCTATAGTTTCCAGGGTCTTCCATACTTCCCTTTTTGAAGATTGGCACAATATAGCCTTCAGTCCACAAGTCTGGAAAATATCGTATATCAAACAATTTATTAAACAACTTATGTAGGTATTCAAGTACATTATTGGGAGCATATTTAAAGAATTCATTAATGACATAATCAGGTCCTCCTGAGCGCCCAGGTTTCAATTCTTTACAAGCTTTAACAATATCATTTAACAAGATCTCTTGATTCAGTTCATCAAACATACATGTAAATTCTCCATTCACATACCTTTTATTAAAATACAATATATCATCATCTGGTTGGTAAAAATGTGTTCCTGGGTTATTAATGGCTTTAAAATAATCAGCAAAACTATCAGAGCTAAGCATTTGCTTATTGTTATTGTTCACATTGCATAGACTCTTCAGCATTTTCCAATATTCTTTGGCATTATGTAATTTGGCTTTTACAAGCTTATTTGTTCTATCTTTATCATAAGTATTTCTTTTATTCCTACACAAACATTTATAAACTGACCTAGCCTGTACTATATATGATCTATTTGTATCTGATTTGTCTTTTCTATAAATATTTAGAAAATAATAAAAAATATTTCTACTATTACATTCAGTATCAAACCAAATTTCTTGACTGTGCTTATTGCTATTATCTTTGTTTTCATGTTTAACATTTCTTTTAAGCAAAGGTGAACATACATTATCAATTAATTCATAAAACTGACTAAGATTAACAATTATATCTTCCTTACTATTACAGCTAGTAACACTTTCTAACAGTTATTGTAAAGTGTTCATGTTTTCAAAGGTTTCCTTATATATACCTGTTTTTTCTTGATCCCATATAAACTTATATGGTATCATTGGTAGTATTATTCACATCATTAAAAACAATGTTTGCATGTAATGTAAAATTAACGCAACAATGGTCACTTAAAATATTGGATTCATCAACAACAAATTTATCAAAAAGAGAAAACATATCTTGTCTACATAATACATAATCAACAACAGATGACCCATTTGACTTAACACAAGTGAATTGTCCAATTTCTCCATCCTCACAGCATCTTCCATTAACAATCCTTAACCCAGAAGTCTTACAAAAGTCTAATAAATATGTTTGAATCCTTGAATCCTTGTTACGCATAAATCCGTTTTTAAAAAAGGTGCATTTGATATGAATGGGGGGGGGGGGGGGGGGGAGGGTTCGTCATTCGTCGTGTTTATTTTGTATCAAATTTATTAAACTCGTCATTTAAAAACGATAAAAACTCGACAGAGCCTCTTTTTTTTATCGCTTTTAAATGAACTCGTTTAATAAATTTGACACAAAATAAACACTCATTTAAGATCCTCTATTTATAACATAACTCATTTACAGTCGACATCTAGGTCAAAGTTTCTTCAATACACTTTTCTTGTCATAGTGCGAAGTATTTACATTGTGTGCTATAAGATGCTTCATCCACACGAAAGAAAATAGCCTTACATAAAAACTTTTATTAACAATAAAAAAACAACATATATCATGTCTCAATTATCAACCGATTTTCAAATGATTTACTTAAAAACTACAATAATACAAATTTTTGTTCTTTATGTCGAACCGTAGATCGAGCGAAAATATTCATGACGGTTTGCGGCATGTCGCTAAATTACCGTGCGTGTCACAATAATAAACTGTCATTATTGGAAGATAATTGGTAAGTTTGACTAATAAGAGTTGTTTATGTTCTTGACTAAAGAAACATTTATTGCTCAAGCTCGTGGTGCAAAAAATCCAAGTGTTTGCTGCGCTTCTCAACTCCAGGGGAAAAAAATCACTATCGATGGCCAGTTGATAAGAACAAATGCCAGATGGTCCGCATATCATATTAAGGCATATCTCAGATTGAGTTTGAGATTGAATGTGTTTGTGGTTGTGGTTTTATATCTGCTTTGTGTATTCGATAAAAGGTTGTTTCGATGATTTCTAGCTCAAGTTCGAATATGGGTCATCTGGGGTCAAAAACTAGGTCACAGAGCCCAAATATAGAAACACCTTGTTAACACTCCAGAGGTAATATTTTCAGCCCAAATATCCTGGAAATTTTAGAGAAAGGTTGTTTCGATGATTTCTAGCAAACTTTCGAAAATGGGTCATCTGGGGTCAAAAACAAGGTCACAGAGCCCAAATATTGAAAAACCTTGATAACACTCTAGAGGTAACATTTTCAGTCCAAATATCCTGGAACTTTGTCAGTAAAGTTGTTTCGGTGATTTCTAGCTAAAGTTCGAATATAGGGTATCTGGGGTCAAAAACATAGATTTAGGTCACAGAGCCAAAATATGGAAAAACCTTGATAACACTCTAGAGGTAACATTTTCAGCACAATTATCCTGGAAATTTGTGAGAAATGTTGTTTCGTTGATTTCTAGCTCAGCTCGAATATGGGTCATCTGGGGTCAAAAGCTAGGTCACAGAGCCCAAATATAGAAAAACCTTGTTAACACTCTATAGGTTACATTTTCAGCCCAAATATCCTGGAAATTTGCCAGAAAGGTTGTGTTGATCATGTTTAAGTCAACTTATTCACAGTTAATTGTGATTTTTTTGTGACGAATTATATAAATCCAACCTAAATATTGTTAGAGTTATTGCCCTTTGTATCTTTTTAAACAAATACATATTTGTCATGATTTTACACGCATGTTTAAAAATAACTGGACATATAATAGTGCAACCTATGGTGTATGGAAGGGCAGACAGGCACCATCCAGTATGTAGTCCGATCAATTACTTTTGAACCCTTAGTCCAATCATGGCCAAATTTGGTCAGAATGTGTATGAACGTGTTTGATAATTAGCAAAATTGCTGAAGTTACCCAAGAGTTATTGCGCTTTAATTATAGAAATAACTAAAATTGCTCTTGTCCTATCAATTACTATTTAAGCATTTGTCCAATCATCCCAAAATGTGGTGAGAATGTGAATGGGCATAATGCAAAATAATACAGCCAAATTCCTATTATTTCCCTTTAATTATCAACAAGTCTATAGCACAAAGTTTTACTGAGGTGAGCGATATAGGGCCATCATGGCCCACTTGTTTTGTAAATTGGATATGTCGAATGTTCGTTATCTCGACTTTTCCCCTATGAACCAACAAAGTCGTCATAATGAGTTTCGACTCTAGAAGTATTTTATTCACATCTACAGATACAAGCGTTTGATATGCAATAAGCATGAAGCAGTTAAATTTAATTGTCTAACAGCTCATTCTGTATTAATTTGATGATTCATGTTTGAAATATATCATTATTGTGTATCATTTGATATCAAGTGTGTTCGAACTGTTTATATCGGGTATGTTAACTGCGGGACTGCTGTCACTGGTATGTCTAACTGACATTTCCAAGGACCATCATAATAGATAAACACTCTAAACGTCCTCGTTTTCATCTAAAGTGACGTCACGTCTGTCTGAATTTCGATAAGATACACATTCCAGTCAAACGAATTACCTAGAAAAATGACAATTGTATATGAAATAAGTGCTATGGTAATTTCCAACAGTGAAATTGAGGAGTGAAAATATCAACCGTAAGAACAATTTTTAAAATCCATTGTAGTAACTTCTACTTTTCAAAACTAAACGTTTGAACCAGAAAATTTTGCAAAAAATGACACTTTGACATTAAAAAGGGTAGCATTAGTTTAAGTTATAATATATTCGGGGAAAAGAAATACCCTTTTATTCGGAAAATACTGATCCTGTTTTTCAGATATTTTCTTGAACTTTTAAGCTGATTGTTAGAACATTTGCTTTCATACATTACAAATTACTGACGAAAACAACTGCACGAGCATAAACTCGATGTTATATCATCTATCAAATATCTTTTTAAATTGTTTGACTTTGTATTACGAACTTCCCAGAACTTTCACAAAACAATTTAAACATTAACTGATGTTTTTATTTACAACACCTACACCCCTAAATTTGTCATCAATCTAGCGTGGTCCTCACTCTGTATCTAGCAAACGACCTGTCTTTGTACGAATCAGACTGGTCTCTGCCAATTAAATACATATGATTCAAATTGGAAGATTAAGAAAAATGTTATATCCAACGATTATCCGCAATAGTTTTGCTAACACGTTCGACCTTTCGAATTTTAATCAAGTAAATAGCTTCCTATGTAGTAATTGTGTCATGTATTCGTGTCCTTTTCAAGTACTTTCGTGCTTTAACTGTTATTCATTAAAACAAAGATGTGTTGATAAAAGTTCATTGATGAACATGCAATTTAAGGTGGAACGCGACCCTGAGCGAATTTTCGAGTTGATGTCTGAAAATTGGTATACGAATAGAAGAGCATATACCCAGTTAGGGACAGTTTTGGAACTAGGAGTCCTCAAAATATACCACTGACGTCAATTTCGAAACGTCTGTCACTTTTTGCGTTCCAGCTACAATAACCGATATTTTAATCAATTCTTCGTTTACCGCTATGCAATTTCAACCTCAAGTGCGTCTCACGCTCATATATTTTCTTTCTCTTATTTTAAGTTTTATATTCGAAATTCGTCTAAAACGTCAATTTTCGCGGGAAAAACGGCGTCGTGTTTCGCTAAAAAAGTGCGCTTTCTTTAATTTTTGATTTTTTTTAAATATATTTATATTTATTTTGTCATGTATTCGATTCCTATAATTTTATAAGATAGATTCATTTATTCCTCCAACAATGGAGAGTATAGCATATTTATAACATAAAGTATACAATTGATACATAATCATAACATAAAAAATAATAGGAAAATGATATGCATGACAACATTTTCAAGGTACACAACAATTCAAAGAATAGGAAATACATTACATGTAACTACTCTTAACATGGTCCTGCATTTTAGATAAAAATTATGACAATGGTAAAGGAGTGATATTTATAAGTAAACAACCAAAATGAACAAGACTTCAAATGAGGGTATGTTTACACCCATGGGTATGTTTACACCCATTGTACAGGTAATTACATATATGCGATAAAAATTGAGCCAGTGGCCTACTGAGAAAATGTAGTAATCGTAGTACCGTCTTGAAAATATGTACTCGACTATAATCGCTGAGCGTAAATGATCGGAACACGGACATCATTTCTAATAATTGTTCTGAATAATGCATTTGACAAAATTTGTACTGTATGGAAGTTTTGTATTTCCATTAATGGATATATTGTTTAATGTAATCATCTGATATTGATACATTTGCATAACGAAATATAAAAAATCATTTTGCCGAATTTTCGTTTTCAGAATACCCCATTTTACGACAATCATATAGCAATTCCTCGAACTTCCCAGACACCCCTCGTATAATTGAATGTTTTTCATGTGTGTAAATTGTCACACACGTATTATATTGTTGTATGGAGATGATACATGCTTTCTTGAAATGCTTTAAGTTATTTATACATTTGTATCTAAGGATATAAAGGCTTGATTTATTGATTGATTGATGTTTTCGGTCCATTTTATTTTTCCGGCTGGTAGATTGTTGTTTGGGTAAGTATAGAATAAAGAAATTTGTTTGCTTTTACTTTTATTTCAAACAGTTGCAAACAAACGAATATCTCATAAACAATGGTCATTAAAGTCCATTACTCTGCAGCCGTACTTCATGTTTTGATTGGAATATTTCACAAACACAATTTTCCATGTCACCTTCTTTGCCGGGGGTATCCATTAAACTAATTTGCTTGTTGGAATGATATTTCACTTTTGATCTTGTCTGACTTTCCCTCCCAAAGAAATTGAATATGATATCTTTTAATATTATCAACTATGTTTTATTCGGATTTGTTAAGACTGTAAATGAATAAATAAGTTTTGGTAATGCGTATGTTTTCTCCACAATTATTTAACCGTGAGTGTTAGTTTTATAGGTTTCCGTTGTTTTAGTGTTTTATGGATTTTTAAAAAAATCTTTTTATGAATATTCTCGTCTTTTGGTTTTGTCTATGATTATAAAATGTTATGGCAACAACTATGGACCATTCTGAAGTCAAAATGTTTATCTTTGCAAAATGTCAATGTTAAGTGTTTTAGAGGTACCCATGCTTATAGTTATTGACTTGCTTGTTTTGTGATTTAGGCTAGAACATTTTGAAAATATCTGTAATGTGATAAAAAAACTCATTTGATTTTTCTGAACCGTTATTTTAGTAGGTCGCGTCATCAGCAAACAGCGACTGTTTGATTTCTTTGTTGCAAACATCTAACCCTATTTATATCTGAATTTCGATTTATGTAGCATTATAGTATTTTGAGACAAATGATTAAAAGTATCGAAGACAGTGGACATCCCTGTCGTACTTTCTTTTCGATGGAAAATGCCTCTGATAAGTGTCCATCGTTTATAATCAAACTTTGTATATCGGTACAAAAGAGGTGAGTCCATTGCATGATATCTAAGCTAAAGTTAAACATTTTCAAACAATCAACTATGAATGAGTGATCAATTTCTCGAATGCTTATTTTTAAAAATCGGCGAAGAATAACAATTTTGAGATAGTTATTTTCCTCTAGATATTGCATTACTTCTAAAATCAATCGAACATTTCATTTACCCACTGTACCTACCTTTTATCAATCCCCTTCAAATGTATCTATGTTGCAGTGAATGTTACATATCCTTGAACATCGACTATCAATTGTCTCTGTGTTAAAACAGATTACAGCACAGTAAAAATCAAAATAAGAATATACAGCCTAATTGTAGTTTTTGTGGCAATATCACTTCTATACACTCGATCAACAAATCCTTTCAAAATAATCACGCAATAAATAATATTATAATTCAGAGATGTAAAAAAACACACAATCACCAGCGGTATTTATCAGATATCATTATCTCCAGATACATGTAGGCCAAGAACAAATGTGTGATCAAACTGAAGGCGCTGTATGGATGCGAAACTTGGACACCGTGGAGTACTGTGTGAAGGCCATTTTGCATGAAACATATACAGGGATTTACATTGTAGCACAGATGCAGTGTTCTTAATATTTATACGGTAGAGAATATTGACGATTATCGAAAGTTGCAGTATTTTGGACAACTATGGAAATTGCCATGCAAGTATAAAAAAGCAGATCTTTGTGTTTAGATTTATAAAGTTTCAGTACTTCGATGGAAATGAAAAAAATATTTATTCCGGACATATATCGGTGGTTGAAAAAATATTTAATCAAACACTTTCATATTGAATTATTATGATTTATGATTTAAGTTTTGTTCTCTCCAATCAATACTCCGTCTGAAAAGAGTTTTGCAAACAATGTGATCAAAATGGAGACGAAAGAAATTAATGAAAGGCATATAAGACAAACATGATGTTGTAACGAGAGGTATTCTGCAAAATTGTATGTGCATTTTTTTTAATTTCCTATACAATTTCGATGTATTTCCAAAAAAGGCTTATGCTTTATGTTTAAGACCTTATTAAAACCATATACTTGAAAATGCGGCTGAGTACGATGGATAAACAAGTTAAAAAATGTCAGGGTGTCAGAATGGCATTTTCCTTGCAACAGTCATTAAAATGAAACGTGGCGAGTGTAATATAGCACAAAGTATATTTGCGAACATAATACATTTCAAATGCCTAGTGAGCATTAATTATTGCAGCCGTTGTCCTATATAAAACTACATAACATGCATTCGACTGAATATGATGAGTTGTTGATAAAGAAAATGCAGTTGTAATGTATTTGACACATGTAAATCTTATTCGTATGTGTGATGGTATCAATGCTAAATTTATCATTAAAATATGTTTTATCTCTATTTAACTGAAGGAACTAAGATTATATATATGATAATTCGGCTTATGTATGTGCTGTCAGTTTTTTCTTTGTATTTGTGTTTGCGATGTTAATATGATTGTGTGTATACTTCATTGTCGTGTGGGCCATTGCCTTGTGCCTCTAAACAGCGTTTAGTTTTGAATGTTTGACTGCTGGGCTTGTCCCTGTATTTTTCATTGTTTTATTGCACGATGCCGCAATGTCATGATGTTACAAATTACTATTGTTTCTTCTACATTACCAAATAAAGCGTGATTCTGATAAAATGTTTCTACAATCGCCTGTCCTTACTTCGTCCAAATGTATCGTTATCAGAATTCTCTATGATCTGTTTTATTTTGAGCGATGTGGAATTGGCGAATCTGTTTTGGAATTATTTATGAATTTTATTTTGATTTCTGATTTATCGCTTCGAGAAAATATCAAGTTGTTTTGGTGATGACAGTTTAGATGCCATTTTGAAGTGTTTCGATGATTCATATTGATATATATTATATATATGCGCACTTTCAATTGGCTTCCCACTTGGCATTTAAAAAATATATACTAGCACGATAATTGCCAACAGTATTTATTAATGCAAAATTAAATATACTAATATAATGGTATAAGCTCCATCGGAGCATACACCAATTAAAGTGCAATGATGGATACATCCAGAATATCATAGGAAATTGTAATTTAACTTCCAAGTACTCAACGACCAGATATCGACACCACCTGCTAATGAATAAGTAACGCCAACTCGCTGGAACTTCCATGATACGATGCAATAATACAGATGCAGATTGATATTAAAAACATGTTTTTGTCAATATTTTGCACATAATAACAAATAATAACGCCTATTGCAAATTTAATAACGACGCGTTATATCACACCCTGTCTGATGGGTGTGCCGGCACGAATCATTCTTGCTTGAGCGCGTTCTGCAATTCTCATTCTCGCCATATTTAATGTTTTTGATAAATGACAATCCACGAAGAATACATTCCTACCATATACGGCAACTACCATGACGTGCACGAGGAACTAGAGCACATAGGCTATTTTCGCACCTACCGTTCGTCATGGATGATTTTGTACATGAATACGTGTTTTATATGGTGGCTAATTAGAAATTCGTCGAAGTGTATTTTCAGAGCATGGTTGTTTTCATCAGATGAGGATGAAAAAATGTCTGTGTTGACATTACCACCAATGCCATTCATAGCACTACCAGGTAGTGGCACTGACAGGACTGTTCTACAAGCATCACAATAATTACTACCAGATCCTCCAACAGTAACACGCATCTTTACAGGGAAATACCATTTGAACCCTTCTTTAAAATTATTACAAGTATATATCGCCCAAAATATGATGGGATGTAGGCAAAAGTTATACAAACTATAGCGTAAAACCAATTCTCTTTTAACGAAATTCCCATTAAAAATAACAAAAATCCAATTCACTGAAATGACATCTGGCAAATAACAGTAGATGCATTTATTCGTTGTCTGGATGAAGACAGCATCGGTCAGAGATGGTGTAAGTAAAAAAGGGAAGAAAAGGAGGTAGGCGCGGTTTGCTGAGTTCACTACTTGAACACTGGAATGAAAAACTAACTAATGAACAATATTTGATTTTATATCCTAAATGTTTAATTGTTCCTCAATGAATTTATTCTTATTTCTAGACATTTTGTTGTTTATTTATACAGTGACAGTTAAGTTCCATGTCAATATAATTTCAAAAAAGCATATATATATATATATATATATATATATATATATATATATATATATATATATATATATATATATATATATATATATATATGCTATGAAATAGATAAACAAATTGAGATAAATATATTAACTAATGTTTGATCTTTTATGTTGCTATTTTAAAATGAATTGTTTCTAGTCCGATTATCTTGTACTTAATGTAACTGTAGCATATCTTCTAATCTTTTGTGTTCTACTTCCTTAATGTGTCTCTCACTATTTGCGAAAATTAAGTGGTTAACACGAAACAATTTGCGAACGCTATGAGATTATCTTACGGCAGAAATATGCCAACATAAATTCAGATATTTTTTAAATCATTTTAGTGGTATTTTCTTCAACCAGCGTACAAAGGGACTCAGTTCCACAGCTTTCTCATCTTCCTTTATCCATAAGAGTACAATTTGCAACTCCATTCTGTAGGTGTCACCAAAGATTCCATATTTTGTTCGTTTTGCATGAGGAAATGATACTCTACCATTTTAAGAATTCAAGTAAAAATATCACCAACTCCTAGCAGACTTGTCGTCATTTGACACGTTGCCACGTTGAGTGTTTAACTGCAGATAACCTGTTTTATTTATAACATATAACAGGCAATTGCTTCATTTTAGAAGTACAGAAGTACTGAAACCTGTAGCGACATTATCAATTTTTAGCTATAATATTGACACTAAGAAGGTTTAGCTTTATTTCAAAATGACAGTTTTATGATATATCTGTTGTGGGTATTGATTCCATAATTGAGTGTTTTTAATTTGTATACAATACACAGAAAAGAAACACACAGTGTGTATGTCATTTTGTGTATACTATTTTGATTTCGAATATCTAAAAATGGAAATGAATCAGTTTTCTTTTTAATTTTCTATTACGACTCTCTTTGTACGCGTGCGTTCTTGAGTTACGTCTGCGCTATTAAAACAGCGAACATTTGTCATATCGGTTTTTGAAAAAGGGGCGTATAGGTGTGCAAATTCGGTCTGATGGTAAGGCGGTAGATTGAAGGACAATCAGTCGGTCTGTCGGTACACCAAGTCTTGTCGGAACAATTATTCGAGAACTGTTAAACCATAAAACTGCAATGGTAGTTTACTTATATATGACCCTCATTGATTTTGAGTCAGTGGGTAAATTTATGGCACTGAATACATCTGTGAAGAATTGCCCACATTCCAATACTTGCTCTTTACGATCATAACAGGAGTCTGCAGCAAAATAATGATATATTAAAAGTAATAAACTGATATTTTTAAATCTGATGCCACCTTATATCATGATAAGTGAGCTATTTCTGCATATAATTGGTTACACTCTAGTATGCATTATTGCTTTAGCCTATTCCAATTATACTGGACTTAAACTATTTATTTTGTTTCAATTTGTAAATTCATCAATCCAACAATTTCACAATCTCCTCATATTCTTGATAAAGCAACATGTTCCCCTTTGCGAAATATGGTAATTCGTCTACTGGCATTTTTTTTTTAAATTTAACAAGCACATTTGAATACTAGCTTAAAGCTAGAATTTTATGCCCTGACATTGATCGAATGGAAAGACAGTTTATGTTGTCATTAATTGTATGATTATATTAAAAAACTAAGTTTGTAAATTGAAGTTATTCTTCAGTCTTTGTCCAAAGTATTTCGCAACCTAATGTTGCACCAAAGTCAAAATAACTATTAAATAATTATTGGTTATTTAACATTTACTTGTACAATACGGAGATAATTTGGACAAGTACACAGCTTGGAAAACCGAATTGGACGAGCCGTTAGACGAATCCAATATGGGTTTCCCAGCTGTGTACGAGTCCAATTATATCCCGCGTTCAGAACATTTTTTAATAACTTAACCTTTACCTTCATTATTTCAAACATTTTAGTTAAAAAGGCTTTTATATCAGGTTTTGACAATGTCGTTTTGTTTGTAAACAAACGATAATTGATCATGGTTATTAAAGAGGATTTATGTCACTCTAACTTTAGAGCATTTGTCCAGCCCGATTTTCATTTGGAACCTTTTCATGCGTTTGGGTTTTTATTATAAGTTTAACATGGGGCATGTGAATCGTACAATACGGAAGAAATACAGGACATTTTGTACGTACGTGCGTCCCGATACAAAATAGATTGTACTGTTACGTGTTGAATATAAGAGTCTGCGATCGGACGTATAAATTTAGTATAGAACAAAATGGATATCATTGAAAACATTTATATTTTTCTTGCTGCAGAGTGATGTTAAAAAGTGTATTGTTTTATAAAGATCACTTGGCGCAACAATTACTCCCCTTAGATGAATAACATTGGCTTAGTCATATCAAATATGAAAAAAATCCAAGATTTTTAAATATTTTGTGATTCATGAGTGTCCCTTTAGACTGAGGGTAAAAATGGTGATTTATAAATAAGACTTTATCATTTTAGACCAAGAAACCTTCCTTTATAGAATACATTTATTCAGGCTCTCGACTGATCCTCGTTAATGACCATATGTTGTATGTTTCGTTCCCCTTTGCACGTGCTGAAATATTGAAGAGTTTAAGACGTGATCTCGACGATAATGTCACGTGGTCTACTCGGCCAAGCTGACTCTTACTAGGATCTAGGTGTATACCGTTTGCAAACCCTATGATACCTGTAGTTCTCGTCCAAAGAACTAGAGCATTCCAAAGCCGACACCGTAGTAAAGACCCTTTTGTAACTGTTTTTAACAATGTCCTTCTTAATGCCTGACATACGAAGTCTGTTTCTCCTACTGTTTTGTTCGGAGTGGTCGACTCATGACTCGAGTCTTGGGACCCATGCCTTCAGCAAGATGTAAATGTGAAGTAATATAGCATTTTAACAAAGCATTTATGGTTGACCAGCAATTAGTTAATTTAGAATATTTTATTAAAAGTGTTCATAACCCTCTACTTAAATACAATAAATTTATAGATGACTATCATTTTCAAACTTAACATAATCAAATTATAAACAAGGCTATGTAACACTTGCACTGTTTAACTTTGTTGTCGACAATGGACACACTGTCGAAACGTTGTACTATGTTTCCCATTCAATGTTGTCTTGCACACGTCAATTCCAGTATCTATGACTGCAAGTCTATAAAGTCTAATAAGTTTGCTTGATTAAAAGCTGATAAATTTTCTTAGTTGACATATCTGAACGAGCTTTGGTTAGGCACTTTAATCGTTGTAGAGAGCTGACTTTGTTATTTATTGATACGACTGATTGTACGTCATTATTCCAGGTAACTGAAACAGCCTTTTTTACCGTATTTCGTTCTGCAATCAGAATGGTTTTGTTTTTAATTTTATTTAACACTAAATTTGTGTCTTTTGCCAGAAATTTAAGAATGTATTTCCGAATATCAAATCACAGTCATTCACTCTCTTTGAAAACATGTTTTTCTTGTTGAATTTAATGAATCACTTCACCTGCCTAATAGAGAACTACGGATTGGTCGTGGTTAGTTTCAAACATTTTCCCGAAAGCGTGTTCCAATACAAGTTAACAAGTTTATTTCAAAGAACCCAGTTATACATAAGTTTAAATAATTTCAGATAAGCGACCAAATTATTATTGTATGGGTGAATATTAAAACTAACACCACGCAATATAGTGCAATTGTTTGAAATATTGATGCAGATCATTCAAAAGGAAGAAACCATAAATTTTCGCCTTGACGAACACCAATGGAACACGAAAACTAGTTTGAACTTCTGCCATTAGCAAAAACACACGATTTTGCCTGATTATACATAGATTTTGTAATATCTATAAACCGACCATTAAATGTTTATGACATCAGCTTAGAACAAAGTAAGGGTCTATTTATACTATCAAATGCACCTTTAAGATCTATAAACGAGCAAAATATTTTTTTATGCTTTTGCAACAGTTTAATTATACAGTTTAACACAAGTATGTTATCGACAGTAGAATAACTTTTTCTAAAGTCAGCCTGGTATTGGTTGTTTTGATCATACTTGTCACTATATTTTTGAAGTCTATAATTTAAAATAAAGTAACAAGTTTTATTACACAGCTTTAAAATGTAATTGGTCGATAGTTCGACGGCTCTTGTATTGATCCTTTCTTTTGGGTTAATAACACCTATTGTCCAGATTTTAGAGTACAATACCAGACTTAAAGCTGCACTCGCAAAGATTGATTTTGTTTTGTCTTGGAACAAGCAAACTTTTGTCTAAATGCATAGAAACTAGTGATGTAACATTTCTGAAAAATCATAACGCAGGTTTCATTTTTATTTCCTTAAATTTATGTTTTATACATTTTTATTAAAGCGTAATAACGCTTTTAGCCATAAAACATTATTTTTTGCGGAAATATGATCATCTTCGATCTGATCTTTTGTCAGCAGTCTTAATTATATCACTGCTTTTCAGATATTTTCGCAAAAAACTGCTTCAATCCAAGACAAAAATAACAAAAACTTGTCGTAACAGTGAATCTGTGAGAGTGCAGCTTTAAATACCAAATGAATATTTATCAATTTAAGCATAAATATCTTTCATAAGTAGAAAAAAGTGTATGATACGCTCATTTAGAATGTTATCAATTCCACTAGCTTCACTACTTTTAAAATTGTACAGCATTTCTAATTTCTTCTTCCGAAATATCACAAATCAATTTATAATTAATTGCATCGGAGAGATTATTTTGGACAGCATTTGGTATACCGGTTTCATTGTTCATATTATCAACATTAGCATTGCTAAAATAAGTTTCCAAATCATTTAGGTTAGCAGCAATATTTGGTTTCTTTTCGCCATTTGTTTTTTTTCAAAATTTCCGCGGGTTTGAAGTTTTCAATGATTTAAGTTAGGCTACTTTAGAGTTTTGAAATGATTTGTAAGAACTTCTAATAGTCTTTTTATAGAATTTGCTTCCGTGACTTAACAATTCCATTTTTATTGTCACATTTTCGTAACGTGTACAAAATAATACTTTGCCTTATGCATTTTCTTTCTTTCATGGCTACAAATCTTATTAAACCATTTACGTTTATTTTGAATTTTGTTTCACTTTCTACACTTCTAGGTTTATTTACATTAAAACTCTTTCTACGACTCGTATGATAAACATCGCAAATACTTTCAACAATCAATTTCAAACAGCATCAACAGAGTACATACTATTTTGTTCTATGGCACATACATTGTTGTAGATGGCATTTATTTCGTTAATATCAATATATGAAACAAAATTATTTTCTTTCCCTTCGTCCCAAAGTTTATCTTTGAGAATGTTTTCATTAATATGCTTGTACTCATATTTTTAAAATTAAACAACACGTCTACAGGGCAATGTACATCTGAGAAAAGTGATTTTTAGCACTTTTAAGCTTAATACACTGTGAAATAAAGGCGGTGAACACATAAAGTAGTCCACTGTGCTACTACCTTTACATGTTACATTACCAGAAATATTTCCATTCACTCTACCATTAAGTATATATAATCTATTATGGTGTAAAAAGTATATCAGCTTGTAACCATGAGTATTTGTCATACTGTCCCGATTATTTCTGTACAATTTTAATCCTGCTTCAAAAAATATGTTCATCACCAATTAATTCTTCGTAAATATATTTTCACGGAAATTATCATAATCGGGCCTAACATAATATATTATACTGATCATTGCATTGTGAGTTTTAGCTTAAGTTGTTCAACAAAATATATGTGTGGAAATAATGTACCTTGTAATGAGGCGGTGAATATTGAGCACAATGTTATTATTACCATTTAGATACAAATGGAGTGAAGAGAAAAAAAATGATTACGTTAAAGCATTTAATGGTGATTTTATTACAAATAAGCTTGGAACACTTTCTGAAAATATTGAAAATTCACAGAATAATTCTGATGTAGATGAAGAATTAAATTCTTTTTGCAATATTATAGAAGATGTGTGTTCACCATTGTTTAAAAAAATGTTGTACTTCTAATAATATCTCTTGTAATAATAAAACTGATGATGCTATATATTTTGATGATGAGTGTAGATACTTAAAACATTGTTATTACAAGAATTTGAATGTATACAGGAATTATCCATTGGATATAAATAGAAAAACATATGGTAGAAACTAGAAGTACATGTAATAAAAATACTGTTAGAAAAATAAATAAATTTATGATAGAAAACAAACACTAAAGCTAGAACATGCTAGATTATCAAATGCTAAACGTTATTGGAAATTGTTAAAAGGGTCTTCTGTAAAAAAAGACAAATTGAATTCGTCAAATAAAGATTTCCTGGATTATTTTAAAGCTATTAATGACCCAGACTTATTTTTTTATCAACCTGATGAAGTTATTATACATGTCCATGAAAGATATGTACTGGTTGAATTGAATGCTATGTTTTTCAAGTCAAGCTTATATGCACACAATAATTCGTCTTAATTGATGCCAAAATATAGACCAAGATATTTAACGTAATAGATGTAAATTTTATAACATAATGATATCTTTTTTTTTCGATGAATCTATACAAAGCCCACCTGTTTTGTCATGTCTTGTTAATCATGGTACCTGGATGTTTTCCAAAATAACAATAATGTCTATAACATTTGGTATTTTATTATTATTTTTAAGACATTGCGTAGTGTCATATACAAGCTGGGTAGCCTTCAGGTGTTGTTCGTGTACTTTTATGCTTCATGTGCATCACGTTTTTCCAATTGGGTTGACTAGAGTTTCATAACTGTAAAACAAAAGTGCAGAAAGTAGGCAACCCTGAAGAATCCCAAATGGGTTTTTACTTCATAAAGAATCTCTGAAGGCAAAGTTAGTCAGAATATCGCGCATTAATGTGCATTCCACTAAGTCAATGTCTTTTTTAAAATTGAACAAAAAAAGAATGGCACATTTCTTGGTCGAAATGATAAATATAATTGATAATATCATCAATTACCCCGATGCCTATTCTTTAAATAGCATTGATGGTCGCCACTTATTGTTTGGCATACGTTATTGCAATCGTAGTGTTAGTATTTTAATGCTTACTTATTATCGATATTAAAAAGATATATAGGACGCACATTTCCAAGCATTTTAGAGGCTCACCTTTTTCGTAACCTTCTTTTAAAACAGAGAAAATCAGGTTTGCGATAATGCCCGAAAAGGCTTTATGAAAGGGTACTGTGAGACCGCCGAGAACAGGCAATTGTTAATTTCATTTCATTGAGTGCTGCCGTCGCTTCTTGGTAAATTCATACATCTCTCATATATCAGCCAAATTAGCTTCTAAAGTAGATTCTAAGATAATATTATACATAAATTGGTTATTGTCTACACTCATTAAAAGCAGTATTGTACTAGTCTGTAGAAAAATAATTTCTGCTTATAATATTTCTTTAGTTTGAAAGATTTTTTGCCTAGTCGACTTTAAGTTAATTTAATTACTGTTTTGCTTTGTCGTGATATTTCTAGACTCAGAAATTATTTAAAGTTAGTTTCACCTTTTCACTGAAATCTTCTTTTGAACGTATTTGAGCGCCTGCGTCGTAAATGTTTTCAATACACCCTTTATATCTGATTCAATTCAAGTAATTTACACGGTGGTCTGTTTTTGAAATTCATACCAAATTTTAAATGCTCTTGTTTTATCTCTCATTTCTGCTTTATAAAATTCCCAGTTAACTTGAAGTTTTACATTTATTTGGATTAGTTGATTTAGGAAATTGCTAAGTCTGCTTTTGTATTCACTGTTTTCAAGAAGAAATTTATTAAATTTATAATAACCTGGCCCACTTGTTAGGTATTCTGATAGCCACATTTTTTGTTGTTGTGTGTTATGTTGGATGCCTGATGTTTGTTTGAAATACTTGAGGGATAAAGTGCGATACCTTTATAATAACACTCTGATATGCTCATTTCGTTTCATTTTCTCTTTTTCGAAATTCGTAAAAAAAACTTACAAACCGACAAAGTATCATGGTCCACATTTAGAACAACCCGGATTGAAACAACATTATTAACTCGAAAATGGTAGGCTCAATAAAGACACTATTTCAGCTAAAAAGTGGTTGAAATTGGCAAAACAACAGAAAAACAAACATAAATCATCAACTATTTCTATATTTAAGAAACTGTAGACGAAGACAAAGCATATTTTCTAACCGTCTTATTTTGCCCTTAGTCCAACCGCAATAGCATTTATGATGCAAACCTCTATTATTCCCGACTGCCAAATTATTCCATTCATCATTTACTATAACGGCACAATACATCAAGGACACATTTTCTATCATTGATCCTTCCAATGAATGCTGTCTAGATCTAGTTAGTCTGAGGGCCGAATTCAGAACATTCACCCTCACTCACACTCCAACCACATTCCCGTAAGGGACACTCAAGTGATCACTTGAGTGAAATAGGGGGAGTGACACTCAAGTGATCTGTTCGTATTCACACGCCTCGCTAACACTCCACTTCATCAAGTGACCAATACAGTACGAATACATGTATTGTTTCATGATCATAGCGGATTATCTGTTTGACTATAGTGATGTTTACAGTAAACATATGTTTATTTGCGATTTAAGTACCGTATTGGTAGATATGGCGACAAACAAATGACAATAATTGTTATTCTGACTTAACATTTTTGAACATTTGGTTAATAAAAATAAAATTGTAAATAACTGTTGCAAAATGCGTTTAAATGCATGTTTTTTTTGTTGTTTTTGTTTTAAATATGTAGCCGTTTTCCATTGTATCACATGATTTAAATATGTACTGGTATAAATTGTAATCTGCTTTTGTGGTCTGCATAAAGTGGTCTATGACGTTTGAAAAAAATATGAAAGTTGAGAACACTTAATTAAAAATAGCACATGGATATAATTAGCGAATGAATCTCTTATGGGGAAATTTCACCTCGGATTGAAAACAACTTAAGAAATGTAGGGGAAAATGGATATAGATGACGATAATAATAATTATAAGAAGAAGAAGAAAATAATAATAATAATAATAATAATAATAATAATAATAATAATAATTATAATAATGATGTTGGTGGTGATGATGATGATGGTGGTGATTGTTTTAATGATGATGATGATGATGATGATGATGATGATGATGATGATGATGATGATGATGATAATGATGATGATGATGATGATGATGATGATGATGATGATGATGATGATGATGATGATGATGATGATGATCCAACTGAGCATATGCTGGAAAATACATATCAATTCTCTGACCACGCTCTGAAATGAACATGAACACTGCGTAAAAGCGTGTACATAAGTCTAGCGGCCTGGCGGCGTATAGTTAGCGGCCTGGCGGCCTAGCTGCCTCATGTGCCTAGCGGCCCAAAATTGTTGCCTATCTCATAGCATTTTATATGAGTTCTTTTCCAAAACAATGATAAATTAAATGTTATATTCCTAAATCCACATCCTTTAGCGAATATCAGCATTTCCCCCTTTTGGGGGGCTGCTGGATTGAGGTTTGGGAATTGTAGGCCACTAGGCCGCTAACTACAAGCCACTAGGCCGCTGGAATGCTTGATTGACCTTTGGAAAAAAATCGTTCCAACGTGATGAATTTTGCATTGAAAAACATTATTTTAGCATTGTTTTAGAGGAAAACTCATATTTACATGCTTTGAAGTGGAAATCAATTTAAGACCGCTATGATTATGTGCGAACGAAAAAACATTGATTTATCATATTTCCCAATTAAACGCATGAACAATCCTTTTTAAATATAGAACAAATATAGGCCGCTAGTCCGCCAAGTTCACGCCTCTAGGCCGCTAACTTCATGCCGCTAGGCTGCTAACTTCGCGTACATTTAGCTAAATGTTCTTGCAGCCATCGATGAAAAGCAACCATCAAGTTTGCTGGGCGTTCAAGATTATTACGACACAAAACAAATATATGATTGGCGCATCTTTTTGAAAAAAAGAAGATTTTTATAGAAGGCAACTTTTTTGATAATAATCCCGATCTCTTAAATATGTTCTTGGAACGAGGATGTCCCTTATTTGTTCCAAAATCTGATATATTTCACATTTTCTACTTGTCATGTACATTTATCCCTCACACTCGTTCAATTCGTTTTCACAACCAATCCTCGAGGGCTGTTCAAGTGGCCTAGCCGAGCACTCTCAAATGTCCCACTCACGCAAAACACTTGAGTCTCACTCACACCTGTGAATACGGATATACTTTTCACTCGAAAATATCTAGACTGTTATGTGATTACAGAGGATTAACTCATTGAGTGTGAGTGAGAGTGGTTGTTCTGAAATCGGCCCTGAGACTATTTAAATAAGGTGAATATTATCTGAATCACTTGCTCACTTCTACAACATACTACTTCAACGTTCTCTGTTTCCTTTATCGTGGAAGCTCTCTGAAACAATCTTTAAATAGCCAAATTTATTGAATCTTTCCAACTATTGTCCTATTTCATACCTCGGCCTCGTCGGAAAGCTCAAGGAACGCTGTGTTCACAAACAAATGTACAACTACTTGGTTACAAAAAACATATTTTTCGAATCGGCTCATCTACCGAGAGCCAACTCATATTTCTTAACGACGACCTCTGTGGAGCACTGGATTAAGGAAAATAAACTCTTTTATACTTGTTTTCATCGAGCTGACAACCCAAACGTAACGAGTTGTTATATGAAACTCTTTTTCAAGCTGGAAATCCATCAACATCGGCGTACTACAGAATACTATTCTTTGTCCCTTCCTTTTTTCTAGTCTACAATAACGATATCGTCACCGATATTTAAGCAAAAATTCACCTCTTTACTTAAGTTTTTATATAATAGTAGATGGCGCTATCGAAATTTGTTCCGTTTTAAACAACTTTTTGTCCAGAATTCTACAATAGTCTCAGTCTTGGCTGTAATCTTTCAATGATGCCAACACAGAGTCGATGCATTTCTCACACAAACAGAACAGGATCAAGGACCAGTGAGTCAAATAAAATCGCACAAACGCCTTGGTCTCACTCTATCGTAGGACATCAGATATAATATTATTTTATTCAGTGACGAGAGCCTGACAGCATTTCGGAATCATAACATCTCCATTTCCTTTATATTGCTGAAGTCTCGTATGTTAATACCACGCATGTAACTATCATGGAATAAATGTTCCAATGTTTCAATAATGACATCTAATTCGATCAAAACGACGTTTCAAGAATGGTCGCAGGAGTCAACGAATTTAGTAATATTGAACGATTTCTCGAAGACCTTAACTGGGTTTCGATGACTCAAAGAAGGCACCAACATAGACCTTTACTTTTCACAAGATGAAAAATAGATTTAACCCATCATACCTTTTTGATCTTATTTCCGCTCATAATAACTAAGCCTACTTTCTGTAATCTGCTTACGTTGTTCCAACAGTTCATACTAGTATCCAGTCCTACGGTTCTTCCTTCTTTTTCCTTACAATCCGGGGATTGGAACAAACTTCCTCTCAGCGGACAAACTGTTTCCACACTCCAGGCGTTTCTTCTTCAAAACAGAACGGTGTCATAGTCAACGCATCTCTTTAGCATCAACATTAGAAGAAGTCAGGTAAATTACACATGTTTTCGATCTGGATGCAGCACTCAAAGTTCATCGTCGCAATCTCACATAATCACAACTATATATCTATAAGGCAACCGAAACTCCGACTTACTTATTATCCAGTGTCCGAGATATCAACGAAACAGTCTCCCTTACTTTCCGACCTGTCCTGTGCAACAACAACAACCAACAATATGCTGAAAATTAGTGTTGTGCACCCCCCCCCCCATTTTGGACGAAAAATAAACTTCTCTTTATACGAATACAGAGCTTCATTGTTGCATCTAAACGGCTTGACTTGTAATGTTGTACTGATATATCTTTGTTAACTGGCTGCCAGCTTATTTGTGCGACATTACGTCATCATTTTTTGTCGTTTATAAAGTTACATCAGCTCAGCATTCTAACAAAGTCTATGCCCGAACTGTATTAGCTTCATTACGATTTTAATGCAATCCAGAACAATTCAACTCCAACATAGAACGGAACGTGGCATTTAAAATGCTAGTCTTTCGATCAATTCAGAAACATTCTATATATTATTTATTTATAAATTGTACTTTCATTTCTGTATTTCCTTAAGCTGAATAAATATGTTGAACTAAAGTTATGCCAAATAAGCCAACAGTCTATTTTGCTTTTTAAAATCAATTTTACGTCGCCATGTAAACTGGCTTTTATTTGAATTTAGTAGCTTTCAAATGAAACACGAATTTTGAGGTTTCATTAAGTTTAACCGTAACTGTTTTTGATTGTTGCTTATTTTGAAATTTATTTTTGACGTGTCCATACTTTCACCTCCAATTAGTTAAATACCAAAGCATTTCTCAGAAATAAACATACGATACGCTAGAATAAAAGGCATTTCTTTCCTTTTTTAGTATTAGGCGAATATCTATTTTACTAGAGTTTACTATGTTTTTTCCAATTTTTCAATATTTACTAAATAAAACTACCATAACCATCACATAATTGGTTTAACAGATTATAAATAGATAGTTCATTTTTGATACAGGTACAATAAGCCACATGGCCCGTTCGAAAAACAAAATACACGAATAAACATAGCAAGCGGAGCATGTGAGGATTTCCCTTTTTTTAGAGACAAGGTTTTATTTAAAAAAAATGCAAAAGCGTAAACGTAAAATTTGAAAGGTGAACGTTCACATCTTAGACGAAAAAGGTTAAAGTATACATTCAAATACATACAGTGTCAACATAGAGCAACATTTATATCAGAGTAAAGTGAAATGTTTACACATTAAACATCACACATTTCTAAGACAGAAATATCAACCATTTTATACATACAAAACAATAAATGGATCCCAATACATGAAATGTAAATGTAACGCAACATAATATAACAACACAATGACAAATAAAAGTTATTTTATCTTTGTAAACTAGATCTTAATTTAAAAGCTTTATGTAATTATATACTTAGTTTTTATACCTACTCGGATTGGACCAGTAAAATTTAGACATGTATCTTTTACGGTGTTCAGTTTATAAATTATATTCTATCACAGTGGTATTCGTCTTCCAATTTATTGCAACACTGCAAAAAAGAGAGGAGACAACGATTCACCTTGACGAACGCATAAAAAGCACGAACTCTCGTCGCTTAACTTGTTGTTAAACCTACCACGAGAATTAACACTTGAGTACATTTTTTTTAGAATTGTCAACTATTTTCCGCGAATACCAAATTTTATCAGTTTAGACCAAAGACTAATGCGTTCAACACAATTAAAGCTTTACTAAAACCTATGATACTTCATATGTGTAATTATACCCTTTCGAACGAAGATATTACCAGTAAGGCTCATTTCACTGCGAAAAGCGGATTGACTCGATGTAAACTTTCGAAATTTAAGCCCATAATGTCAATCGGTTATTTAGAATGCAGGTAAAAAAATTAGGAAGCTCTCTGAAACAATCTTTAAGTTATACCCCTGTATTTTCCGGGTTACGAAAAGATCCTTTCTTATGAAGTGGCACTATATATCCGTCGGGCCATGTTTCTTGATTAACCGGTTTTGAGAAAAACATTAAATAACGATTATAAAGAGGGGTTTAACACTATGTTTCCATGTATAAAATATCATTTAAATAAGGATTTGGACCAGCACTTTTAAAGAGTTTTAATTGTTTAATACCTTGAATTATCCAAACAAAACTTGAAGTTCGTCGCGTACGAATCGTTCATTGAAATACATGATATCCTCATCAGCCTTGAAAAATGGGTCACCAGGATTGTTAACTGCTTTAAAATACACTTCAAATGACGACATTTGTATGTCAGGAGGTTTTACATGCGCTGACTTTTTTTAACATTTTCCAGTAAAGTTTGGCATTATTATGTCTATTGTCGTACAGTTCAACAAAAAGCTCCGTGTAAATAACTTTGTTAATATTTCTACACCGTGTCGCGCTTCCAGCCGGATCAAAACACAGGGAGAAACTAGCGCTCTCCCTGCTGAAAAGCTCTCTGCCAAAAGCCACCCCCCCCCGAATAGCAGTCAAACCGAACTTAATATACCACACCGCACTAGACAGGTTATGCAAGTACCTGACGGGTTATGCAATCTAAGTACATACATCTGTCCCTGTGGTATCAGTAATACTATGTAATATGTTACACTCGCCCCCTCCTTATATTTTTTTTATTTATTTTTGTAAAAGAGAAATTAAGTTGACCCGGCTGAGAGCCTAACAATTTTACACGCATTTGTATTTAAAGTATTATTATTTTTTTAACAACAACAACAACAAACACTACTATATGTGAAGTAGCAGTTTGTAAAGATGAAATGACAATTTAATATACATTTAAACAATTAAAAATGACAAAATTGTTAAAACAAAATAAATCAAATACATAGTAAAATAAATGCACAACACTTTATATGCAGGAACTGTTTGTACTCATGAACGTTGTATATGCAGAAACAGTTTGTATTCAATGAACGTTGTATATGCAGAAACAGTTTGTATTCAATGAACGTTGTATATGCTGGAACAGTATGCAGGAAAATTTGTATTCAATGAACGTTGTATATGCAGGAACAGTTTGTATTCAATGAACGTTGTATATGCAGGAACAGTTTGTATTCAATGAACGTTGTGTATTCAGGAACAGTTTGTATTCATGAACCTTGTATATGCAGGAACAGTTTGTATTCAATGAACGTTGTATATGCAGGAACAGTTTGTTTTCATTAAACTTGTATATGCAGAAACAGTTTGTATTCCTGAACGTTGTATATGCTGGAACAGTTTGTATTCCTGAACGTTGTATATGCTGGAACAGTTTGTATTCCTGAACGTTGTATATGCAGGAACGGTATGAAGGAACAGTTTGTATTCAATGAACGTTTTATATGCAGGAACAGTTTGTATTCATGAACGTTGTATATGCTGGAACAGTTTGTATTTCTGAACGTTGTATATGCAGGAACGGTATGCAGGAACAGTTTGTATTCCTGAACGTTGTATATGCTGGAACAGGTTGTATTCCTGAACGTTGTATATGCTGGAACAGTTTGTATTCCTGAACGTTGTATATGCAGGAACGGTATGCAGGAACACTTGGTATTCAATGAACGTTGTATATGCAGGAACAGTTTGTATTCAATAAACGTTGTAGGCACGGTGTATATATATACATGGTGTTCAATATATACAACAAGCTGTAGCTTGTACCGTCTGAAGCAGAGGTCGAAGGTCAAAGATTTATTTCATGGTATTAGCTTCTAACTGTTGGATATAAGCTTCGAAGCATGGATCCGGATCCGGATGCCGGCGCAGTTGGCTTTCGTGGGAACGAGTCGATGCTTGCCTCGTCATCCGCGGTTTTGCCCGGAAGGTATTGGTAGGTCTCGGCGACTGGCATACACATCTCGAGTGGTTCAGCTGCCCCACGATGCCCCTTGGACGCCCCCTGCTCATTATTAATGTCATTGGCACAAAGCTTACAGTTTACGTTTAAATATTCAGACCGTGAAAGTACAAGTATAGTAATTCCAGTTGACACGGCGATCATCAATATTGTGTTTAATTTTAACCCAAAAACGCTATATTCATGTACTTGGATGATCTGGTAATTCAGAGATCGAATGTCATCAACAAAACCAGCTTGTCAGAAATTTATAAAAGTTTTAAATGTGTGTAGAGTGTCAGTCACGTTAGAGTGCTGTTCATGCCGTTTTAGCTTAGTAATGTGCATGAAATTAAACAACTATAATATTATCTAAAGGAAATACAGATACACGAATCAAATGGTGTCTATCTAGCGCGCGGCGTTATTACGCGGACTAAACTAGACAAAACAATTTACATATATTTTTTTTATATACAATACACACACCTATAATATTATTAAAAGAAGTTCAGTTACACCTAAATGACGCATAGCTAGTACACGGCGTTATTACGCGGACTTTACTAGATAAAAACACTTTACATTTTTAATTTTATATACAGTTCACATGTACAATGTACATTTAAAGTTTATATACAATACACATGTATAACTTTAAACTTTGGGGTCTACTTTAAAGACTTGCTTCCCCGAATATACTTTCCCCGTATACACGGACCTAGTTCATACCGAACGTCATAAGGCATTATTCGAAATTTCGTGCCTTATATTTCAAGACCCAGTGAAGGCCATTTCACAACGTCTTATAAATGTTGAATGCTTGAGCCGCATTGCTGTTTTTTAAACAAACCAATCACAGAAGATTAACTCTTTTTACCTATGTTCAACAAGGATGTACCCACTGTCTGGGGCTGAATAACAGCTATAGACATTCGATCACCAAATGCATTGTCATCTCCTGAATATATATTATCATCTGCAGACATACGATTATCAGTGATAACATCATCACCAACTGTGCTAGACGCACTTAACTGGTTACTATCATTATTGCTTTCGTTTGTGTATTGACTATTCTCCATTACGTCAAATTTCGAAACTTTGTCGGACATACTCGGTTATAGACGGGGTGTGTTTTTAGTTACGTCAGATTGCGAAGATGTGTCAGACGACATTGAATACCTATGTTTTTTATGGTAAGGCAGACAATCATTATTCGCGGCTTGCCGTAAGCGCATTTGAAAATCACGTTAAGGTAAATGATCTTCGTCCGAATAATTTTCCCTAACATGTCGGTGCATTTTAGTCATACGGCGTCGCTGCCGTGCGAACTGCCCATTTAACTTCGTCTGATCATTGCTTTCAGATTCATCACATGTACTAGATTCGGCCGACCGTTGTGATGCTACAACATACCTACAATTACGAACAGGAAGAATGCCAGGCGGAGGGGATTTTGGTATTCCCCATTCGGCTATGTTGGCCTTGCGTACTTGTTTCTACGAGACACTTTTTTACCTCGTTGTCTAATTTATTTTTGATCAAGAGTGTGCGGTCGCTAAGTTTCTCAATAATCCTATAGTAAGAAACCCATTTAGGTTGAAGTTTTGACCTTTTATGAATATTTTTTGTAATAAACAGTGTTATTAACTTCGAAGTTAATCAGTTTTGCATTCTTGAATGTTTGAGGTTTTGAAAAACATTACGGTAAACTTCATTACTTATAGCCAACATGTACTTGCGAAACTCGTCGCCGTAATATGGCAGTCTTGTACCTAGCAGATTATCTATTGGAAGTTATGCATCACGTCCAAAAACCATAAAGAATGGACTAGGTTTTGCTCTTAGTAACATTAAATCTCATGCCAGCCAATGCAAGATGAAGAACTAGATCCCAATCCATGTGGTTATCCTGAACTAATTTTGAAACTATGCTGTTGAGGGTGGCGTGACTTCTCTAGTTTTTTTCCGTTTGCCTGGGGATAATATCTCGATGTCTTGACATGATCGATATTTAACTGTTTCGTGATTTCAATGAATTTTGGACTGAACTGGGTTCCATTGTCAGTGAAAATGCGGATAACAGCACCTTAACGGCAAAGAATATGTTCAAAGAAAATATTAAGTATTGTCTCAGTGGTCATATCTGGGCTTGCAAAGACTTCGAGCCGACCAGTTAATTGACAGACAAAACAAACCAATCATTTGTTCTATGGGTCTGCGACATTGGACCTTGAATGTCGACGCTTATTTCCGCGAACGGATATTTTGGTATCACCGGTTCCTTTAATGGAGCTTTAATAGGTCTCATACTAATCATCTGACAGGGAACACACCTTTCAACATAGTGATTTATATTTTTTAAAAGGTTTGGCCAATAATAGTGCTTCTTTATAGTAGCATATGACCGACTGACCCCAGGGTGACCAAACTCATGATAACCATTCATAACATGTTCTCGCAAGTGTGCAGGTACATATGCTCGCAGAAGGGGCTTATCGTCCACATTAGATACAAAATAGATAACATTATCTTTGACAAAAAATTCCCTTGATTCGCTTGCAGACAACTGGTTGTTTCGTACTTTTAACATAAAGGCGGCAAGTTCCGGATCTCTAATTTGTTCCTCTGACATGTTTAATTCGTTCAATGCCCTGGGTATATCATACTCTGGAGTAAGCAATTTGTTTGGTTGATCAACTAATTGCTTTGGGTTTAGGGCACTACTATTGATTGCAGCTATCATGGGTTGATTACTAACGTAGACGCTATTGGTGTCTGACGCATAACCCCCACGGCTCTAGACAACATATCGGCTACTTGGTTTTGTATGCCCGGTATGTATTCAATGGTGCAGTCATAACAAGATATATTAAGTGTGTAACGATGCAATATCTTATCATCGAATGTTGTCGTAAGTAAATGTATAAGCGGTTTACGATCAGTCTTGATTTTAAATCACGCCCCATGAAGATAACAAACTAACTTTTGAAGTGCGAAATTAATGGCAAAAGCCTTTTTTTTAAAATCGTACTGTATTTCTGCTGAGACCTAGAGAGCTTATGACTGATGAACTAAATTGGCCGTTTGTCTTCCGTTATACCGTGGGCGATTGCACCAATACACCTCCGATTGCGTAATCTGATGCATCTGTATACAAAACGTACGGTTTATTGATGTCTGGGTGACATAATGTGGGAATAAGCTCTAATTGATGTATAAATGCATCGTTACTTTGCTGACATTTGTCTGTGTAAGCCTTGTTAATGGGAATGCAATATCAGCGTAGTTTCGTACGAATTTTCGGTAGAATCCAGATATACCCCAAAATGCCCTGACTTCCCAAATGTGAGTTGGTACTTATAATGTTTTTAAGGCTTCATTTTTTCATGTCAGGCGTGATACCGTGATTTGAGATTACGTGACCTAGAAAGCATGTGCTCTCTAGTAAGAATTGAGATGTTTTTAGCTTTAACTTAATATTGTGTTGTCTCAATCGGTCAAAAACCATTTGTACGTGCCGTAAATGATCTTCTAGAGAAGAGTGAGTAAAATGAGAATGTCATCCAGATGACTGAATGTGAAAGCTTCTAGTCCTACCAAGGTGTTCTTTACAACAAAATAAAATATCTGTGGACTAATGTTCAGGCCAATTGGCAATCTCAAATATTCAAATAGCCCGAAACATATAGTGAATGCAGTTTTTGCCCTATCCTTAGGGTCTTATTCTAGTTGGTGAAACCTGGATGAAAGGTCTATGGACGTAAAATACTTTGCGCCTTTCAACAGTGCCAGTATATCATCAATTTGAGGTGACGGGTAACTGGTTGGTATGATGTGTTGATTAAGTTTCCTAAAGTCAATGACGAGGCTCTTTGAGCCATCCTTTTTATCAACTAATAAGGCAGGCGCGGCGTATGCAGAGTGACTGGGTTGGATAACATCAGCTTTTATCATTTGATCTAGTTTAGATTTCATATCTACATGCTGTGTAAAATGCAGACGGTAGGGCCGTTGCTTAATGTATTCGGTCTTGAAAAATATATCGTGATATTTCTGCACGAGATTTAGTACTAAATTCGTATATTGATTCGGAGTTTTATTTCACTAGCATTAAATGATTGTGATATTGTCGGACAGGAATTCGTTATCCCCGAAATCTCATCATCATTTTCAGTATTATTAATGATGGACTCGAAATAATAGTTATTTGTACTCTGGAGTTGTCCTATGGCACAACCACATTTCAACCTAATTGTTTTGTTCGATCGATTTGTCAAAATGACAGGTACAGCTCTTTTGTTATTAATTTTTACTAATGTTGGGGTGATTTGTAAACACAATTCTTGATGAATATAACCCGATTTTATCTCACAAACTTGAAAGTCGCTATTTATATTAAGACTGAAATAATTATTTAGCTTTCCTTGTACATGATTGATACTTTGAGGTTTTAGAATGGTGGTTTTATTGAATCGGATAATCGACGCAATGCAGCGGTCATCCTGTAACTGAATATAGGTATCTTTAATTTTGATGCAATTCAGATCATAATAAATGCGACAACTATTTGCTTATAAGAAGATTGCATTTCGCGATAACTGGTCAACTATAACAAAGTTGTGTGACAGATTTAGGTTATTAATTTTGAAGTTAATATTTGCGTACCCGAGTACGCTGAGAGCTGCGCCTGTCACAGATGAAAGTTCTAAATTTGTACTTCGCAGTTTTGGTTTGTCTGGCAAATAATCATAAATGCGTTTATGTAATACGGAAAAGGAAGCACCCGTATCTACTAAGGATCTAACTTTTTATGTTCCTATCTTGATTAAACAGGAGCTCGGAATTTCCTTGATATGAACTAGGTTAAGCAAGTCTTTATTCAGTTTCCGACCATCGACCCCGGTATGGTGGAAACGCCCTAGTTTTCCTGCCTACTATTGTTTCTTGCAATGCCCAACCCTTTCAAGCGTTTCCATTGATGGCAATCCCGTTTAAAATGTTCTTGCCGTCCGCAAAACCAACATCCTACCTGACGTTTGCCTTCAGTTGATTTCGTTTTGATCAGGCTCCGCTTAATCTTATTAATTTGAGTTTGTGGCCTAGAACGACATTCACTGATTTCATGACCGTGTCGACGGCAAAACGAACAGCGCACGATACGCCTTCGGCTAGGGTCGATATCCATAGGTTCGACATCGCGAGTTTCACAAGTAGCCCTTATATGCGATCGCATTTTTAATCGTATGCAAATATTTTGCTCGCGCGTAGCGCAATCAACTGCTTCCTGATACGTGTGCGGATTTTCGCGTATATCCTTTGAACGCACTGACGGTTGAGCCAACCGTCCGTTAAATACATAATTAATTGTTGTTCTTTAACTGGTAACTCGTTTTGGACTCCCGCGTAAGCCTTGTCAGCCAGAGACATAATTATTTCCGAGACAATTTGGACATTTTCGTCCGGCAATTGTCGAATTTTGGATAATTCCGAGAACTTAATCTGTACGTCCTTTAATTCACTATATCGGTGTTGTAGTTCAGTTTTAATTGAGCTCAAGTAACGTCATCGTTTTCTTATGAAAAGCGTGGAAAGCTATTTGAACCTTCTGCTTATTTGTCAATTGATTAATGATCGCACATTTATCAATACTCTTAATCCATGATTTAAATTTAGTTTGATCGTCGTTAAAAATAGAAATAATATCTAAAAATCCTACCCGACCTAATTATTCCTTTAAAGTTTGCAATGCTTGTGACAAATCCATTTCAAATGATTAAGGTTAAGCCCGTAAAGCAAGGTAAAACAACTGACCTTTCATCCTTGCGTTGATTCGTCCGCGACGTTTAAACCCAGGTTCGTGTTGGTCACTGGCACCACGCAGACACGTGTCGCATAGTTCAACAAAAAGCCCGCTCCGTGTAAATAACTTTATTAATATTTCTAAACAGCGCGGCGCTTCCAGCCGGATCATAACACAGGGATATACTAGCGCTCTCCCTGCTAAAGGCTCTCTGCCCAAAAGCTCCCCCTGACTAGCAGTCAAACCGACCTTTATATACCACATCGCACTAGACAGGTTATACAAGTACCAGACGGGCTATGCAATTTAAATACATACACCTGTCCCTTCGGTGTGGTATCAGTAACACAATGTAATACGTTACATCTATATTATTTTGTCGGCAAGGTATGTTTCTTACAGTTTTTTTAGTATATTTGTATTCCGACCGAGCCTTAGCAGGTAACAATCTGTTTTCATTTGAACGACACCTGCGATATTTGTTTAAAGTTAAAATGCATTTTTTGACAGCATTCATCTATAAACCAAGAATTATTGCCAAACTGTGTTTTGTTAATAATATTTATCATTATGATAAATAGTAGATCAGTAACATATTGATATTGTTATACTGAAGGTCAGTTTGTACTAATATAGAACAACCTTTACTGATTGATGCCCTGTAACTGTGTAAAAGTATTCAGTCAGTAGAGTCATCCCTAATACTTTACTGAATATTATTAGTTAAATGTGTTCTGCTGTTAAAAGGCAATACCAAGTTTGTCGTATTTAGACAACTAATTAAGTGCTTACATTTAATTATTTCTCTAAGACTAAGGGATATATGATAAATAATGTTATGTTTAATTTGTATAATAGAGTTTTTAGAACTATTTTAAAACTAACAGAATAAAGAGTGCTATCCAAAGACGGTGGTTTTTAAATCGGTCACTTTGTGCATTACACATTTTCACTATCAATGTCATTAAGAGCTCAGCGAATACTTGTAAGCGAAATATCGTTTAAGCGTGGCTTGACAGATAAATACATATCAAGTTGTTGGGTTTAAGAGCAGTGTACTGAAACTTTACGTTTATATTCAGTAGCTACTTCCTTAATGGAATTCAAATTGTGTTAGTTTTCTTGTTTAGTTTGTTTATAGAAGCGGGCATGTGGTTATAATATGGAGTTGTTTATATATCTTGGAATTCTTCTTTGCGATCAAGGTATCGAATTACGTCATTAATTGACAAATGATTTTGATTATTTATGTATATTGCGGAATAGAGGTGTTGTATTAACTTTGTCATGGCTTGCAAGATAACAAGATAAATTGTCATTAACATATTTTAATGGCAATAAGATCCTTATGGCCATCATTTTAAACTATGATCAGTTTGACCATTTCTAAATGTGTATCCTGAATTGAAAAACTAAATTTATATGAAACATTTACCTTCAAATAACAACTTTTTAAACTTGACTTTACCTACCCCCATTTCAGAATAATTGATTGGTTTTACAATATTTTGGTAATAATTTGCTATCGGAGTAAGAAAAATATACTTGCGTTCAGGAACAGTACATTATGGATCACCACATTAACAAGTATAATGAAACTGCACTGAAATACCCGTATGATATAACGATTTTAACATATCGCTTTAACCCCGTAAAAAATAGATGATCGAAGTTTCAAAGCATAATCAACAAGTTATATATTTGTTCATGACAAGTGCTTTGTAAATAATTAGTTTAGACCTTTTGGGAACATTATGCTAAAAATCTCAATGATTTACCGTTTCTATTTAAAATGATAGGAGTTTGAAATTCCCAAAGGGCATGCAAGTAATGAAATCTTCAAAGGAGCTAATGTTTATGTGCACAGATGTATTAAATTACTTTGTAATGAAAACTCAATATAAACGTCTGTAAAAGGTGTTAACTACTAACAACAAAGAAACCAATTTGCATCTGGATGGATTTGAGCCTGTTCCTTAAAACTCTCAAGAGATTTGAAGTCCTGTGATCAACATCATAGGCTGAAGCATTAAAATTAAAGAGTTCCAAGTGAAGGTTTTCATTAGGGTTGTGCCTTAATAGGACCTAGGAAGGTGCATAACATCACATTTTTATATATCTATATATCTATGTTTCAAGTTTCAACAATTTCCTTTACGACGTTTTTGAGTTCTGCTCATTCGCCGTAAGGTATTAGCCATGTAATACAACTCGGGTAACATCGGGTAACATCGACATGTATCTTCACTCGCCAAATCGTGCCGAAACAGATCTTGACGAACATAGAGGTATTCGGCCTGTACCTGATATTTTTTATTGTAGTAACGCAAGAGATTTCCCCGTTATTCATAGGCCTATAATTGGAATTTCTACATCGTAGGTTTTGGGAACTTAAGGATGTTTCTCTCAGGAATGTTTATTTAACTTAATAAACACAAAAATGACATACTGACAATTGACAGGATTAATCTAATAATTTTAGCAGTTAAACATGGATTATTTATTTAGTGAAATCTACGCATAAGAGAAGGTTTTCTGTCGAAATCCGTTTAAAAAGGGCTATGAGTGTAAGTAGATCTTGAGCAATTGTGTACGTTTATGTCATTCAAAGGCGTTTGTGTTTTAATTTATCTTTGGAATACCTATATTCTTATTTACTACATTATTTTTTTCTAAATGTTAAGATTGCAAGTTTTTTACATGTTCTTATGTACATGCTTATATACACTGTAGTTTGATCGTTTTAGTTATGTCATGCGTTTTGGTACGCATAAATATATCAATAAATGATCTACATCGTACATATTTGGAGATAATACCTTAAGCAAATTGCATCCAGTTGAAAGAGTAAATTTTATAAATAAAAACACAGTTTTACCCCTTTTAAAACAAGGTTAAATTTTAAGCATTTTGATAGCTGTAAAATGTATGGTTACATTATATTATATATATTGTCTTTAAAACTGGACAGTAATCTATCATAAGTTGTATTTTTATTTGTTCAATAAACATCATAGAAAGTAGATGAAATGAGTTCACCAGTTGTCTTTATAACTTGATGTAAATAAAAGACGCTACAATGGTCTTAATAAGACTGTATCTAACTACCAACACAAAAAACACTTTTTAAATGTAAATAATATATCTAACAGCAATCCTATGCTAATTAAATGATGCAGAAAGTAACAAATCAATCATAAAGCTGAAAAAGTGAAATTTAAAGTTATTCATGACCGTTTCTACATTGTGTCAATATCGAGTATGACCCACACAACTTGCGGACTAGGTTCATAAGAATGCGGTCCCACTGTTCCCGAAGAGCAGTTGCAAATTACTGAGCGTTGCATGGCTGCTGCAGACACTGACGACGTCATTGGACATGCCACATGTGTTTTATTGGATTGCAGTCAAGTGAAACAGAAGGCGACGGAAGAGTATCTACGCACAAAAACGTGTTGAAAGTACACGGTAAGCCGTGCTGTATGAGGACGTGTGTTGTCCTGCTGAAAAATTGACTCGGGGCGCTGAGGTACCATAAAAACGGCAACTGATTTAACGATTAGGTCAATATATCTCCGTGCAGTAAGGGTCCCTTGGACGAAAAAGAGGTTAGATTTGAGTAAGTGATTGATTGCCGCCCAAACAATCACACCACCTCCACCGAAACGGTATTATTACAATATGCATTTACGTGCGTTGCGTTAATAATGCCGCATGTATAAACGAACTCTCCCGTTAGCATCTGGAGATTAAACTGTGACTAATCACTAAATATCACGAGACGCCATCGACGAGATCGATTGTCGACCGCCCACTGACGCCTAAGTTGACGATGACGCTCGGTAGGAATCATGCCGCGATACGGCCTCCTGCAGCGTATGCCTCGCTCTTGAAGCCGATTTCTCACCGTGTTGCGGTTGATAGTCCTTCTTCTATTGCTTAGTAAACGGTTCGACGTTGACCGAGCTGTAACCAACCGATCGCGGAGATGACTTCTATATATGTTATTGTCCTGGCGCACCTGATCTTGGCCTGTCTGACAAACTCCCTGTTTCATTTACTCGCTGTACTAAGCGTGATCTTGTCAAGCGAGACACATCCAGCGACGGCCGCTTGTGTACGTTCACATTCTAGCATTGCCAAAATCCTAGCACGATCTTCATTACTTGGTCGCAAATATTTGAAAAAAGCACACGTTCTGTCCAAAGTTCGTTTTCGAATTCAATGATCGGCTATACATGTGATACTTCAGTGTTAAAAAGACTGCATGGTACAGTTGCATATGTAGCACGTGAAAAACATGTGCTGACCCACACACACTCCATTGATGTGTACTGCAGCGTAAACTTGTTTCGTCCGCGTACCAGATACAAAAAATAAATACATCTATTGGGAATACTGTGATAATTTTGAGTTTGCGTATATATATTTATATATAAACGTTTTTCTATGTTGAGTTTTTGTATTTAAATAAGTTCATTTAACTATTTTCAAATAAGTTAATAAAACTTCTATACTGCTTTGATCAATCATCATGATATTTATGCTCAAATTTAAGATTAATGTAATTATGATTGGCGTCAATTCGAAACTTGCGTGATAAATATAAGATTGTGGCCTAATTTTATTGAGGTAATTTTATAATTGGTCAATCCGGCACTGTTAACGTTAAGTTACTTTCTTTCAGCAGTAGTGGAACATACATTTTAAAGAGCAGTACAATGTAAGTACCAGCATTGAAAAAATACATGAATAAACCCTTGGATCTTTGATTGTTATAGTTATATCTTCTTCGGTCCGCTGGTGTGCACACATCGCAAAGAGGGCATTTGGATAAATCTATTGTCTTCAGCCGATTAAGGTTCGACGCAAACCGCCTGGGTGGCTCTAAAGAGGACAGACTTTCATTGATCATAAATTGTATCTTTGTAACTAAATCGCGGTTTATACAACAATTTAACTTCAGTGTTTATCTTTGGAATACACTTGGTCAATAATAGTAGAAAATGTAAATTGTGCACAGGGAGACAACTCTAACTCTTTAACACATTGTTGCAGAGTTATCTCATCTTGCCTTTTTGAAATACAGTATGACAAAATGATATCTTTAGAGCTACGGGAAGGAAATTTGGAATATTAATCGATGGCAATATGAACGTATGCACTTTGCAAGAATGATATCAACGGAGCGCATTTTAACAAATTGATCCCCATTTGTTCAATTCCTTTAACAGGACAATTTTAGGTCATTTCTCGGTACATGTTGAATTTATATAATCAAAGATAAAGTTTATCTGCAAACTATAAGAATAAATTCAATACAATGTTAATGTTATTAATAGATAGCAATTAAGTTGTGTACACTACAACCATTTTCACTCTTTGGGAATTTCTTGCAACGTTATCATCCTAATAACTTTAATTTCTTAAACTCATTTTGTCTGAGGCTAAACTAAGAAACTACTTAAACAGTACCAGTGAAACTTTGATATATATTGATTGTAATCATGCGCCGTTGTGCACCGTACAGTATCTCCCGTTGTTCTTTTTTTATCAAAAGCCCTAAAACGAAAATTACAAAATATAATTCATTGAGACATTTTATATCGATACATAATGCAAGCAAATTGTGAACTGCGTCAAAAATATGAGTCTGTCTTACAACTTTTTTGTCCGGTCCATATATTTCCATTTCAAGGTCAAAATCCGTGTTTTTACCTTTGAGATCAAGGTCAGCACCTTCATACTTAAGCATCCTTATGTCTCGACAGTATTGACAACTCATCTGAGAAACGTTTTCTTTAAGTATAATAACTGATAATAATCAGTATTTTGTTTTAAAATACCATCTTAAATAATACCCATTACATGATGGGAAAAAGAACAGCATAAATATATCAGTAAATGATCTACATCGTAATTGTTTCAGGCTCAGCCTATATATGTATAACATATATTTCCTTGGCAGTATATAAACACGCTAGTTTGAAATTCATTAATTTGAACGTATCTTATACGAACAAGTTTCCAACAGTTTTATACGGGTTTTCACCATTATTATTCACGATCATGAGTGTATTAATAAGGTGCTGGTATGTAACACAGTGAAAGAGTCCCCGTGTAGAACAACCACAGGGGCCGCCCTAGGTTTATTGAAACATGATGGTAAATGACAAATTAATATTTTATTGACAATAAAGTTAATGTCGCTGTGTTACCAGGCAAACCAGGATGGAGAATGTAACCAATCACAGCATAAGATTCCATCCAATGGTGTTACAATATGAATTAGGCCTGCCAAGGATTGATTAACCAGAGAAATGAAATAGAAATTGGTTGATCATCCAGGGTGAATTTAAAAGACACACTTAAACCGTTTCCGGTTGGTAATTAGATGTTTGCATAAACAAAGACTATACTATATTATTAATTGAAAACGATCATTTTCAGGGCCACTGTTAAAATTTTAAATAGTATTTCAAAATGATATTACATAAAAAATGGAATCTCACCCGGGAGGAACGATAAACAGATAATATGCAACGGCTGATGAATTATTGAAACAGCATAGAAACAAACTCCAAGAAGCCTTTCTCCCCGTAAATGTGTGGGGTTTAATAATAAAACTTCACTCATTAGCAAGAGTTTACCTATGTTTGCCTTGTTAAACACAAACAACTTCGAAAATACAACAGATTTCTTGATTAAAATTGAAATAATTGCTTTCAAATAATTGTAAATGAAACACCTAAAAAAAGTTATTAAATCCGTGATATTTTCTCATATTTACACCAAACCAGCACAAAAATATAACTCAATTCATTTCAATGAAATGCCATTTTCAAAAAAAATACACAAACATAAAATAAATTAAACAAAATTAGTCTTAAAAAATCTTTAATTTCAAAACTACTTTTTTTCCTGCTTTGTCTATATGGTCAGCGACTCTCTTCTATTTCTATATCGTCAGCTAACTCGTCAACACTTTAGTACGTGCCTGTCAAAATGGCATGCGTTTGTTATTCCCACGTGGGCTATCACGTGGTGTTTTAAGCCGGGAAACTGTGAGCAGGGGATGAGATCATTGTGTCACTTGATGGAATATTGCGCTTTGAGTGAATAGTAATTCTTGATTTCGTCTCGATGTTCATTCATCTCTGGCGCAGGGATACTGCTTTAATATTATTTTTATCTAAGTTCAACAAATTAAATGATTAAAATAGATATTGCGTTATGATCGCTTCTTGCTTTGTCAAATCTAGCTCGGTTATTGGAAACATAACTTGCAATTTCTATAGTCCGCACTATCTCAAACTATATGTTTGGTGGTAAAGGGGCAGACGACACTTGTTAATAGGCATGCTATGTTGTGAGTGTCGAGTTTGTGGTAAACTGAACAGGGTTGAAAACAACCCTGTTCAAAAGTTACCTTATAAAGTTCGAGAATGACAATAAAAGGGTTTGAAAATTTGCTAATACAAATGAAAAGGGAAACACTTTTTAGGCTACAGTAAACTGTTTTACACGGCTGTAACAATATATTTTACCGGGTAAACCAGCCGGTTTGAATGTGCATTGCTTTTACAACTACTGGTGTTTAATTCTTTGACTGCAAATTGATTTATTTTCATAATGTTTCATTTTTCCAAGGTATCAATTTTGGAAGTTTGAGGCGAAACATAGCTTTCTTGGTCAAGCATTGCTCTGCCAGCGTGGAAACTTAACTTCTCCTCATCCTCCTTTTTCTTCTTCTTCTTCTTCTTCTTCTTCTTCTTCTTTTTCTTCAATGATTACAATTTTTCATAATATAATGACAATGTTATAGCAAATGTGACGAAAAATGACAAATGTATCTTAAGCCTCAATTTAAATTTGCCACTCTGGCACACTTGCTCCTCCAATCTGCTATTGTACCTTGATGGTCATCAAGCAAACAGACTAAGTTTATTTATTGTTTTGGATTCAAATCATTTTTTATAATGGATACTTTTGTCCTATGCTCAAGATGTACGGACCAGCCATAGATCATATTTAGATTCAGTGGATTACTATCGTTTAAATATAATTTGCATATTGATTATCAAACTAACATTTGAATTACTTATTAATTACAGTTCTCAGCATAACTTTGTCCGGGAACGGTACAACCGGAGGTTTCACAGTTCAAGAGAACTCAACCCTGCAACTGACGTGTTCTACGTTTACCGATGTTCAGTATGTAACGTATTATAGAAGAAATACGAATTCCATTCCTGAAACAGTAACAGCAGTAGGGTACGGAACACAAGGCTGTGGCACGGACCCAATACCGCCGTCCTACCTTATCTGCTCCTGTGTCAGTAGGAGGGAGTACGCTTGTGTCATCGGAACCGTCACCAGAGCCATGAACGGAGACGTTTGGTTTTGTGTACGTCCTGAAGGAGATATAAATGACGACAGTGGGGATTTAACAATCGTCGTTACAAGTATGTAATATATACATATATAGTGCGTTAAGCATGTTTTATAGTCAACAAGTATGTATTATCTTCGGAAAAAATATGAATGCATGTATTATCGTTTTTATCACATTTATCAAAGGTATTGTTGTCTTTAAAAGTATGTATTATTAGGGTAACAATATGTATTGTTTTCGTAAGAAGTATGTATTATTTTCGTGACAATTGTGTATTATCTTATATCATCATCATCATCATCATCATCATCATCATCATCATCTTCTGCTTTTTCTTTTCTTCTTCTTCTTCTTCTTCTTCTTCTTCTTCTTCTTCTTCTTCTTCTTCTTCTTCTTCTTCTTCTTCTTCTTCTTCTTCTTTTAATTGTTATTATTATTATCATTTTATTTTCCTGGATTTATTTGCATTCCGTTGAATTAATTTAATTTTGATTTATTATCGTTTACTTTTAAGAACCTAACTCCCCCGAATAGGGGAATAAACTGTCCCTGCGTTTGGAATGTTAAAATATCAAGACTTTCATTTATGCTGTGTATAATGTGAATCGCGTATACTCGATTCGGCAGAAATACTAGTTATACCAACTTTGATTCAAAATAGTCCTACCACATGCAAACCTTTCAAAATCTTCTATTGGTTTGCATGTGACAATATCCCAGCAAATACACCATGACCAGTATTGAAATATAGTTAATTTATCAAGTTATTTTACTCTATCTTGCATATAATGCAAATTAACCTTTATTATTCGACTTATAAATTCTGGAAGTCAATATCTCATGAATTTCTTGATGTATTGCATTGAAACTTTATACAAGTGCCCCCATTCACCAAACCCACTGAACTAATTAATTCCGATGAGTACCGTGCATGTTATGCAAATGATGGTCCTTTATTATTCGTCTTAAATTTTCTTGTAAAAAGCCGTGCAATAATCGAGCGCACTGTCTCTGTTACAGCTCTTGTTTATTGCAGCTCAAATGCAAGTTAACTGATCAATTATATCATTTTGTGTGTTCATGATCTACGCAAGCTAATGATTATCTGAAATAAAACTAAACCGGCTTAAATGGAACGGCAAGTACACACCAAAGTAGCATGAATATCTTGTATTTTGTCATAGTCGGTTTTATTCAAATTTCATCAAAAAAAAAAGAAATAGCATATGACATGCAATATGTGATTTAGTTCCTTCGGTTAAACATAAATACCATATCATTTTATAACCATGCATGAACAAGAGCACCAATGACTGTTAAAGAATAGCTCATCCAGGAGAATATATATTTTATCCGGTGGCAGTGTTTTTATTCTTGGCTAACTCAAGGTAGTATGTTTTCGAGTGGCTCATTCAAACCATAATATTTTATCAAGATACTCTTTTGACACAGATATTTTATCGCGTGGCTTATTCAGGGCAGTATAATTAGGTTATTAGGTGGGTCAATCGGTGGAATGCGGTGCATTACATTTAACTGAGTGGATCATTCGATGCACTCTACTTTATCTATTGGTCATTCGGTTCATTATAGTTTTACCGAGAGGGCCATTTGGTGCATTATAAGATACCGAGAGTGCCATTCGGTGCATTTTATTTTACCGAGAGGGCCATTCGGTGCATTAAACAATACCGAGAGGTCCTTCGGTGCATTATTGTTTACCGAGAGGGCTATTCGGTGCATTATAGTATACCGAGAGGGTCATTCGGTGCATTATTCTTTACCAAAAGGCCGTTCAGTGCATTATAATTTACCGAGAGAGCCATTCGATACGTTATAATTTAACGAGATGGCCATTCGGTGTATAATAGTTTACCGAGAGGGACATTCGGTGCTTAATAGTATACCGTGAGGGTCATTCGGTGCATTATAATATTTCGAAAGGGCCATTCGGTGCATAATATTACACCAAGAAGGCCATTCGGTGCATTAAAGTATACCAAGAGGGACATTAGGTGCGTTATATTTTACCGAGATGGCAATTTGGTGCGTTATAGTTTACCGAGAGGGCCATTTGGTACATTATTGTTTATGGAGTGGGTCATTCGGAGCATATTAGTTAACCATGATGGCCATTCGGTGCATAATAGTTTACCGAATGGGCAAATCGGTGCATTGGAATTTACCAAAAGGGACATTCGGTGCATTCTTGTTTACCGAGTTGTCAATTCTGTACAATATTGTTTACCGAGAAGGTCAATATTGTTTACCGAGAAGGTCATTCGATGCTTTATAGTTGATCAAGGGGGACATTCGTTGGATACCGAGATGGCCAATGGGTGCATTTCAGTTTATGGAGTGGACCATTCGGTGCATTATAGTATATAGAGAGGGCCATTTGGTGCATGAATCGTAACCGAGAGGGCAATTTGGTGCATTATTGTTTATGGAGTGGGCCATCAGGTGCACATATGTTAACCGTGAGGGACATTCGGTGCATTATAGTTTATCAAGAGGGCCATTTGGTACATAATTGTTTACCGAGAGGGCCATTGGGTGCATTATAGTTTCCGGGAGGGCCATTCGGTGCTTTATAGTTTATCAAGAGGGCCATTCGGTGCAGTAAAGTTTACCAAGAAGGGACATTCGGTGCATAAGTGTTTACCGTGTTTGCCATTCATTGCGTTATAGTTTACCGTGAGGGCAAGTCGTTGCATCATTTGTTACTAAGAGGACCACTTGCAGCATTATCGTTTACCGTGAAGGCCATTCGGTGCTTTATGGTTAATGAAGAGGTTATGAATTTGGTGGTTCATAGTTTACCGTGTTCGCAATTCGGTATAATTTAGTTCACCAAACTGGCATTCGGTGCATTATGTTTACCGAGAGGGCAATTTGTAGCATTATCGTTTTACCGAGAGGGCCATTCGGGGTTATTGTTTACCAAGAGGGCCATTGGATGCATTAAAGTATCAGAAAGGCCCATTTTGTGCGTTCTAGTTTATCAAAAGGGCCATTCGGTGCATTAAAGTTAACCAAGAGGGACATTCGGTGCATAAGTCTTTACCGAAAGGGCCATTGGGTGCATTATAGTTTATCGAGAGGGCCATTGGGTGGATTATAGTTTGCCAAGAGGGCCATTCGGTGCATTATGGTTTATAAAGAGGGCCATTCGGTGCAGTATAGTTTAACGAGAGGGCCATTCAGTGCTTTAAGGTTTATGGAGAGGACCACTCCGCGCATTATGGTTGAAGGAGTGGGCCTTCTGGTGCAATATAGTTTTTATAAAAGGCCATTCGGTGCCTTATAGTATACCGAGAGAGCCATTCGGTGCATTATAATTTACCGAGATGGCCATTTGGTGCGTTATAGTTTACAGAGAGGGCCATTCGGTGCATTCTAGTTTATCAAGAGGGCCATTCGGTGGATAAAAGTTTACAGAGAGGGCCAATTGGTGCATCTTAGGAGACCGAGAGGCAATTCAGTCCATAAAAATTTGCCGAGCGGGCCATTCGGTGCATTACAGTTGATAGAGAAGGCCATGCGGTGCATATTAGGAAACCGAGATGCCATTTGGTGCATTATAGTTTACCGAATGGGGAATTCGTTGCATTATAGTTTACCACTAGGGGAATTCGGTACGTTAGTGATTGCCGAGAGGGGCATTAGGTGCATTATAGTTTGCCGAAATGGCCATTCGGTGCATTATCATTTATCAAGGGGGCCATTAGGTGCATAAATCGTAAAAGGCCATTCAATCCTAAATAGTTTTCCAATAGGTCCATAAGGTGCATTTTAGTTTACCGAGATTTCCATTCAATGCATTTGTTTTGGCGATAGGGCCATAAGGTGCATTGTAGTTTACCATAAGGGCCATTCGGTGCATTAAAATTTACCGAGAGGGCAATTTGGTTCATCATAGGTTACCAAATGGGCCATTCGGTGCATTATTGTTTACCGAGAGGGAACTTATTATTGGGAAGGCCAATCCGTGGTTTTACCGAGTGGGCACTTTGGTGAATCATAAGTTGCCAAGAGAGCCAATTAGTGCATTATTTTTTTCCGCGAGGGCCATTCGGTGCTTTATGGTTTATGGGGAGGGCCATTCCGTGCATTATTATTTAAAAAGAGGGCCATTCAGTGCATTGTAATTTACATTCGGTGTTTTAAAGTTCATGGAGAGGGCCATTCGGTGCATTATGGTTTATGGAGTGGGCCATTTGGTGCAAAATATAATACTGAGAGGACCATTAGGTGCTTTATAGTTCACCGTTATGGCAATTCGGTGCAATATAGTTATTCGAGAGGGCCATTCGGTGTACTACTGTTTACTGAGAGGACCAATGGGTGCATTTAAGTTTATCAAGAGAGCCATTCGTTGGATAATTGTTTACTAAGCGTGCCAATCAGTGTATCGTATTTTATGGAGTGGATCATTCGGTGCATTATGATATAATGAGATGGTGCATAAATTGTAATAGAAAAGGCCTTTCTGTGCATAAAGGTTTACCAAGAGGACCATTAGGTGCATAATAGTTAATGGAGAAGATTAGGAGCATTATAGTTTACCGAGTGGGCCATTCGGTGCATTAAAGTTTACCGTGTGTGCCATTCGGTTCATTATAGTTAACCGATAGGACCATTTAATGCAATAAAGTTTACCGTGTGTGCCTTTCGGTGAATAATAGTTTACCGATAGGCCCATTCGTTGCATTATAGTTTACCGAGTGGGCCATTCGGTGCATTATAGTTTACCGAGAGGGCCATTCGGTGAATTATAGTTTACCGATATGCCCATTTGTTGCATTATAATTTTACCGAGTGGGCCATACGGGGCATCATATTTTAGAGGGCTATTTTGTACATTTTAGTTTAAAGAAATGGCCATTCGGTGCATTATGGTTTACCAAGATGGCCATTCGGTGCATTATAATTGTTGGAGAGCGCCATTCGGTGCATTTCAGTTTACAGAGAGGGCAATTCGGTGAATTATAGTTTTACGAGTGGGCCAATCGGTGCATTATAGTCTACCGCTATGGCCATTCGGTGCATTATGGCATACCAAATAGGCCATTCGGTGCTTCATAATTTATCGAGAGGGAAATTCGTAGTATACCGAGAGAGCCATTCGGTGCACTGTAGTTTTACCAAGAGGGCCATCCGTTGCATTATAGTATACCGAGTGGGCCATTCGGTGCATTATAGTATACCGAGAGGGCCATTCGTTGCATTATAGTATACCGAGAGTCGCAAGACGCGCAATCCTTTTTTGAAACATGCATATATGTGCATCAATACTTCTGCTTAGTACCGTTTTTCAAGCCTGTGAATTTAATCTTGGTGGGTAATAGAAAGCCGTTAATATAAACATGATTGTGCTCAATGGTAAACGGAACATTTAGGGCATAAATATTTCAAGGTAACAAACTAGCATGTCTAGCTATAAAATACAACTCGGGAGCTTATGAAATTGAATGCACGGCAAGTAAGGGTCAAGCTGTAAATATATCTTTTAAATTTTCATTAAAAACAATTAATTTCAGTTATGTTATACAAATGAAAAAACAACAACACCACATACTATTGCTGAATCTGTTTTTGCAATCAGAATGTTATCCTAATACTTGTTCTCAGATGTTGAAGGTGTACGACTTATTGTTTTTCAACTATAACAGCGTTAAGGGAACTTTTCTAACGTTTGAACATTTATTATGTCCCCCTTCCGCCTAAACGAACCGTCATAGACTCTGAAGCGACTGTTCATATGGAAAAATGAACCCATAACGATGCGTTGTTTCATAACACAAACATGTACCTTAATAGCATAAAGTGGATATTTAAAAGTTAATCGACTTATTGGAAAACGACCCCTGGTTGTTCTGTACACTGATATTTAGATCGCTTCACTTGAGTATTGGTTCAGTTTTAACTTAGTACTTAGACTTGAAACAAACATTTAACTTAAGTCTTTTCGATAACTGAAAGCTTGATGAAGTACTTACATGGCCTCAATTTTCTTCAAGTTAAGTGTAATGTCTTTGTTTACAGTCGGTATAACCGCGGTGTCTATGGTATTTCCGGCGGGTAGCTCCGTGACCATCATCGAAAACACCACCATACAGTTCCGGTGTAAGACGTCTGCCGGAAATCCCCAGGCCACCGTGGAGTGGTACAAGGATAACGATACACCAGACAGGGCGGATGACACGAAAATTGTTACCGGAATAGAGACAAGCACTAACGCAAGTGATTCCCTGATTGTGACTATCGGTAAACTGAGATTGACTGTGAAGAGAAACGATCAGGGCGTGTACTGCAGGGCAAACAACGGCGGGGTTTGGCTATACTCCTCCAGCGTTGTCTTAAATGTTCAGTGTAAGTATGAATTGTTGAACATCTAGTCACTTATGTTGTATAGAAAAGACAGGGCTTGTATTGATAGGCAAACAACGGCGGATATTGGCTATACTCCTCAAAGTTGTCTTAGATATTTAGTGTAAATAAGTATTGTTGTACTTGTAGGACTCATCATTGTTATATAATACAAAACAGGTCGTACAATATTTTTTTTTACATATTGTCACCTTTGTTGTATACTTGCCAATTATAGTCGGTTCACACAAGACTTGTATTACAGGGCTCACGAAAGTGAATATTTGGCTGCATTCCCATAGTTGTCTTAGATGTCTTCAAGATAAGTTAATGTTTGATTGTCTGTCACCTTTGTTGTACTTTTGCCTACTAGAGGCGACATACACAGGTCGAGTATTACAGAGCAAACAAACAACGACGGTGCCTGGCTATATTCCTAGAATTGTGTCCTAGACATTCAGGGTGGGTATGTGTCTGCATTGTTGTACGTGCAGTCACTTTGGTTGTATACGTGCCAATTTTATTTGTTGAAAATCAGGTAACACCCCATTAATTCGGATGAAAAATAGTGTTTCCTGTTATACTCCCATGTTAAAATGATATACGCATGTTTCTCTTTGAACTATGGTTTTTAACCACGTATCCGTCGTTCCGAACATGACGAAAACATCCCATTAATCATTTAAGAGAGGCAACAATTTTATGAATACGTAAAAACTATAATGCAATGATTAATACGCCTCAGTATTTTCCCTATTGGATGTAAAACGGGAATCAGTAATAATAATAAAATAATACTACTAATGATACTACTGCTACTACTACTACTACTACTACTACTACTACTACTACTACTACTACTACTACTACTACTACTACTAATAATAATAATAATAATAAAAATAATAATAATAACAATAATACTAATAACAATAATACTAATAATATGTATAATATGTATCCGAGGTTATCGCTGTTGTACAAACATCATGTTGACATTCACCATTTTTCTGAATATTCATATCTACTGTAAAATACTTCAGCTCTATTTACAGATGAACCGTCCACTCTGAAAGTATCCTACAAGAGTGCCGAGGTAATCTCCCCTGTACGGGTAATATCCGGGCGTTCCATGACGCTCACATGCAGCAGCACGGGAAACCCTAGCCCCACTTACACCTGGACATACCCTGGTGGAGGCCCACATAGTGGCCCCACGCTCACACTGGCCAGTGTGCAGACAACACACACCGGAGGTGTAACGTGTACAGCAAAGAACACGTTGTTACCTTCTGGAGGGACAGCTATTGATAAGACACAACAAACAAACATCACTCTTCAAGTTCTATGTAAGTGAGACCTAGTCCAACAACACAGTGTATTATTAGATAGGATACATACGAAATCCCATGTATAGAATTATGACAGAACTATATAGAAATAGTTCCTTTATACTTTATTTTGTTTTCAAACAGTTATATTACATCGGAAAATTGGCAAGATTGTTCTCATCTCTTAAAGCAAAAACATACTCTTTTTAAAATGGAATGATCTATCTTAAAGGCAAACATCGGCTTCAACCACATATTTATTTCAATTTAAGTCATGTTACTTAATTATGTACTGTATTTGAATTTGAAAGAAATATCTTATAAAGATATTTTTTTACTGTTTTGATTACAGATATGTTTTAAGATTTGGTTTAACTAAATGTGAAAAAGTAGGACAATAAAGATAATCGTACCAGGGGATACTACGGGCTCAAAACGCGGTGATAGGAGAATGTCAGGAACAAGGCAAAGTAAATAAAATATACAGTAAAACATCATATTCATTATATTTTCTTCAATTAATAAATTTACTTAAATACATGATACAATTTAAACAAATATCATAACTTAGGTATGTGATCCAGCAACATTGATTCCATGCATCAACTTGTATAACTTTTGAAACAGAATAAACTTTTTGGCCTGTCCCTTATATCATATTGTTCTAAAGGTAATGCCGGATAACCGAGTGATGTGATGAACACTCACAACGGCCCAGTCCGGCTCTGCCATGTGTTAACCTCTTAAATCATTCAAATGTTTTCTTCCTTTGGAAGTTAACTCTACTTTTTAAGTTGACCCCCAGTTATATTTTTACTATCTTGTACCATGACGACTTCGTTACGACGTTAGAGTGAACTTACCATCAAGTTAGATGTAAATTATAAAATATAGATTATAAAGTAAGTTGGAAATAAGCAAATACTACTATGTTGGGATCTTGTTAAGTTTCCCTTTAATTCTCGTCTTTGAAAATAACTCTGTTAATGTAAGTTTACACATTTCCCATGTCCTACCAAATGTATTTATGAAACACTGACAATATTCCTTTTGAATGATCAAAATGTTACAGCTATTATTGATTTCGACCTATTATGGTAATTGTTTCAAAAATCTTATAAATATATGTATAATGTGAACTAGCTAAGAGCACAGACCGCATTATCGGTTGAACCATTTTGGCCTTACCGCCGAAGTGATCTTACTTCTGTTTCATCCGTAGATCCTCCAAGTAAACCATCATGCACCATCAGTAGAACTTCTATCTCGTCAACTGCTGTACTAGTCGAGGGCGCAGACAGCACTATCAGCTGCATAAGTTTCGCCAATCCGCCCCTGATTACGTACACCTGGTCAACTCCTGGACGTGGACAAGTTTCCGGAGCCAATTTGACCCTGACCAATGCCCAGCACACCGCCGACCAAGGCCAGTATACCCTGACAGTCACAAACACAATGGATCCCACTGGAGGAAGCATGGAGCCGGGAACTACCAACACATCATTTTCGGTGAATATACAATGTGAGTTAATTCATATATTTAGATATATATGTGTTGTAAGTTTCCACCAGTATCGCAAACATTTACCTATAAAGTATCTGTTAGATGAGCTATAGTTAACGCAGGCTTGGGCGCATGTGAGTTTGGTTTGTGGTCACCAAGCCGGAGTTGTCTCTGAGTTCTCCGGTTTCCTCCACAACATAAAACCATACTCTCGCGTAAAATTGTGCAAACGAGAGTGATTAATATAATGTCGTAATAACTTGTTTCACAGTTGTTGTAAAATAAATGTGTTTAAACTAAGTAACTAGTGTATGGAGGTAACGAGTAAACTCAAGACATTTACCATTACAGTGGCTTAAAGTGACACTCTTATTCAAAACCAATACATACACATGTATAACTGAAAACATAATTTTCGAGTGATTAACCTTTAACTACCTACTAAATAATGCATTTATGGAAACTATTAATTACTGATAGCAAATTTGTAACTGTGTATTTTATAGCAGAAAGCGCAAAAATATTAAAGGATTGGTGAATGCTAAATTTTTAACTGTGGTTTACTATAGCCTCAAAAGGTTGAAATACCGTGTTTTATGCTCATTTCTTTCAAATTAAACTCGGTATCATTCATAAGAACTATTGTTTTCGTCACATATTCATCCTTTTCGGCAAATTTAAACAATTGTACTAATTATGGTTAATCTTATTTGGGAGTAAGAGTGCATCTTTAATGACGAGCGTTTCATCTCTAGAAAATACTTGAATTTAATATATATTCTTCGTATTTACTACTCTGGAACAGTAAATAAAATGCATCACCAGACTAAGACCTAACTATGAGTATATAAAACAATATCTAAAAAGAATATCATATACAGGTTAAACTCATATCATTAATAGTTCAGAATAGAGCATGTGGGTGAGCGAAGGCGTTGATAATTGCCCCAGTATTGAGATATTTGCCCGAGGGCTTCATCCCGAATTTATATGTCTCACAAGCGGGGGACTTTGTAATGTTGACTGCGTTTAAAAGAATATGTCAGAGCATAATTTATTTTGGTAAGGCCCGACAATGTTCAGTATTATTGCTTTTATACAAATCTTACATACTTTTATAATGCTTAGTATACTATAACAATTTGTTAAAAGAGGATTTTTGGACCGGAGCAATATGCATTAATGTGCTCATACCGTCTATAATTGTGCTTATGCATCATTTATTTGTACACCCCCCCCCAAGTCCGGGGGTATACCGGGGGTAGCGGGGGAAATGTGCCTTGTTTTAACCTTTCAATAGGCCCCGCGATTCTGAGTGAGTGCGGTGTTCATTAATCCTCGCCAAAAACAGCGGGGAATGGGCCTTACCTAGAATTTCCCAGGGGTGCTTGGGCATTTGGCGGGGATTTTACCAGCAGTGTGTCCCCTCAGGGCGGTTAGTTTACCCGGGATTTGCTGGGAAGTCAAAGTCCCCGCTATTCCCTGGACCTTGGGGGAGGCGTGGTTAAGATTAACTGGTGCATTAGGTGCGGAATAATTTCACGCATGTTGTTTCAAGTAAAGTAAAGATCATTGAAAACTATTTATGAAGCATTTGATTAAATACAATAAATAGCTAATTCAGGTACTTTATTTTTAATATCAAAACTGCATTGGACTTTGTGTGCGCCTATTTCAATTCATTCCGTAGCTGCCATGTTGGGATATGAGGTTTATATTTTTTATAACTTTTAAAAACTTTGGAAACCACATGGCATGGAAAAGCATTAGCTTGGAGATATTTGTTTCCTAAAACAAACGTTTTAATTGACATAACAACTACAACCTACAATGCACGAGTTGTGAATTTGCACACTCATTGTAATTTGTAATAAATAGCGTCGTTGTGCACATGAGCAGCTCACATCCACACAACTCCTACAAAGATTAAACTGATCTGTTAAGTGCTTCGTTAAATAAACGTCCAGTGATTCATTCAGAGTATGCGTTTTTTTCATTGTGATTACGATTCGTTACTTGAAACTTGAAACTTGTTTATTTGCTTAAACGCCTATTTCTACATATGAATACATATTCAATGGCGTTGTACAATAATGAATGATAAGATAATAAAAGCAATACAGCAATACAGACACAAGAATTAAATAACCAGTAATCAATGGAAAAAAAATCACGAATATTAGCACACTGTAAACAACATACATAGTTCAATGAATAGTATATAAATTATTTATTATTTATTAGTATATAAATTATTACGTGATAAACATAACAAATAGAGAAAAAAAAATAAAGTGTTATTATGCTATGCTCTCTTTACATTAAAAACACATGCATTGTGATTTCAGAAACATTTTTATACCGATGTAAAAAAAACTCGTAAGCTGTACTATAACCTCCAAACACGTTTGATACATTTTTTTTAAATAATTTTAGTTTTTAATATATTACTGTTTTAAAATATCAAATTATTCCTATACATTTTAAGGCGTCCAGGTTATAAATTTGTGGAAATGAATGTTTATACAAATTATTTCATTGATGAATATGAATTTACGATGTTGATTCGGTTCAGTAGAAGGTAACAATGTGAATTACTTATTATTTAAAAAGGATTCGTTCATGATATGTTTAGTTTGTATGTTGTCTTGCATCCGCCTGCAAGACGCAATTTCTGAAATTCTTTTAGATATGTGTTCCACTACATTCTATGCTCTTTGTGCACACATTGATAGAAATATGCCCGATACAAGACTGCATTATTTATATGTCATATTTTCACAAAGGGCCATATCTCTGCACTTATTGACAAAACAACAGATACACAATTTCAGATGCTGGGTAACATACCTTTGGTGTATCGTCATTCTGGCTATCATATTTCTATGATACATATGTTTGTGCTAAGAACTTGATGAATCATTAACCATTCGTACTGAACGCATCATTAACATTTACTTATATCACTACCTTGGTCCGGACTTATTATAAAGATATACAAACTAATGTCCATGTCATTAAGATCTAAGAGTGTAAAAATGATATCCACATGTTTTTCTTTGAATTATGGTTTTTAAACACGTATCCGTCGTTCAGAAAATGGCGTAAAAATCCCATTAATAATTTAAGAGAGGCAACAATTTTATGAATACGTAAAAACTATAATGCAATGTTTAATACGCCTCAGTATTTTCCCTGTTGGATGTTACAAAGGAAATGGCAATCATATAATAATAATAATAATAATAATAATAATAATAATAATAATAATAATAATAATAATAATAATAATAAAAATAATGTATTGTATCATAGTTCCGAGGTTGTCGCTATTGTACAGACATCATGTTGACATTCACCATTTTTCTGAATATTCATATCTACTGTATAATACTTCAGCTCTATTTACAGATGAACCGTCCACTCTGAAAGTATCCTACAAGAGTGCCGAGGTAATCTCCCCTGTACGGGTAATATCCGGGCGTTCCATGACGCTCACATGCAGCAGCACGGGAAACCCGAGCCCCACTTACACCTGGACATACCCTGGTGGAGGCCCACATAGCGGATCCACGCTCACACTGGCGAGCGTGCTGCAAACACACGCCGGAGGTGTAACGTGTACATCAAGGAACAAGTTGTCACCTACAGGAGGGACAGCTGTTGATAAGACACGAGAAACAACCATCACTCTTCAAGTTCTATGTAAGTGAGACTTAGTTCAACAAAACAGTGTATTATTAGATAGGATATATATGAATAACCATGTATAGAATTATGACAGAACTGTATAGAAATAGTTCCTTTATAATTCATTTTGTTTTCAAACAGTTATATTACATCGGATAATTGGCAAGATTGTTTTCATCTCTTAAAGCAAAAACATACTCTATTTTTAATTGGAATTATCTTTCTTAAAGGCAAACATCGGCTTCAACCACATATTTATTTAAATTTAGGTCATAGGGAATGTTACTTAATTATGTACTACTACCTGCGGTCTCGACTGATATGTGTTTACACACCGAACTCGACGTGATACAGGCCACCAGAAAAGCGTCCTTTGAATTTTATTGGAAGGCCACTGAACAAATCCATTAAAACCAATTTGGTATATCTCTTTAAAACTTTAGGACTTATATGACTGCTATTCATATCCTATATTGTTCTAAAATTGCATTTCCAAAAACTTGGTCAAATTATTCTTTCATTAACAAACGATAAAACATATTCTTAAGCCTCCGTGAAATATTCTTCTATTCTTTAAATAATGCTCATGCATATAGTAACGCTCTCTCTCGCATACATAGTGTAGAAGTTGATTGACACGATTCCATAGTGAAGCAGAAAGGTATTTGTTAAACCATTGAAACTACTTTAGACTACTGCTTATTCTTCTGGATACATTATAATACTGTTTGGAATAGTAAAATGAAATATTAAACTTATTACACTCAAACAATAATCTTGCCAACATTAATGTTCACATCGAAAAAAATAAATAAAGATACCATCTCCCTGAAATTCGATTAATTCTAGAAGGTATTTGATTCATGGATTGATTGTTTATCGTATCTTTTAATTCGACATGAACTATTTGCAACAGGTAAACTCTACAAGGGGTGCAACATGAGTATAGGAATTTTGGGATATGATTTATGATTTATGAGTTTAAGTTTCATCTGAAACAGTCAAAATTCGATTGATTAAAACAATATGAATTGATATTTACTGGTCTATACTTTTGTGTTGTTTTCAGGTTTTCCTGTAATTTCGTTTTTTTTATCTTTGAATCCATCAACCAAATAAGTAGCAACATCTCAGTTGCCTAGTGGATAAGTGGAACGCCTACGGGGCGGTATGTCAATGGTTCAAATCTCACACGTTTTTTTTCTAACATGGCCGATTGCCGATCCAGCAGCAAGTTAAATTGAGTGCCTTTCCGCCTGGCGTTTGGGATAGAAATTGGGGTAAACATGTTCACGAATGAAGGTGTCTAATAATCCCAACAGGCTGGCCTTCAACTGAGAGGTTTGACTATTATAATCAAACCCTTTACCAGCTTGACATATTTGAATTTAAATTTAAATTTCACTGCGTCGCCAAATCATGTGACAGGTCAAAAACTCAGTGCGATACTGTATTGAATCAGATTTATTTTATCAGAGTTTAGTGGGTATTTACCACAGTATTGTCGTGAATGTAAAAGGCCAAAAGTTACTACATTGTTGACAACCGCCTGACTCAGCCGCATCCGCAGATAAAAGCGTTCTAGTCAACGGACGTAAAAACTAAACTTGGGAATGTTCAGTTGTAAAAGTGATTACAAATTGAATGAACATTGACAATTGGATACACTGGTAATACAAATTTCTTATTAATTTACCTAAGTTATTAATTATACAATTAACAACTCCAAAACGGGCCATATAATGTACAAAATGATAACATATCCCGCGAAAGCAGGTAGTATACAACCGCTTTAATCTATATGGGTTAGTAAGTCAACGGTCAATGTCACAGGTAACAGTGAAAACGTGTGTAGGCAATTAATGATTGTTATAAATATTTTGTTTGGAAAAGAACTTCAGAAGAGTATAACCTTTGGCTATGAAACTTCATTGGGGTCAATCAAGCATTGACACTTTAATTGTGTTTTATTTTTTTTCAAATAGATTCTCATTTAAAAATATAATTTTCATAAAAAATAATAAACAAAAAAATAAAATAATGCTATGGACTATATATAATACTTCGAGCTTAATCACCTAGTGCTGGTAAAGGGTATTATCTATTCCCTTAAGTCCATAGCTTTATACATATTCGCAGCAAGATTTCTATCAACATTGACATCCTGGGATATAAGTAATGCAACAAATTTAGTTAGGTAATAACATTTATCTAAGTATTGATTTCTCAGATATTTGTGCGATTGAAATTCTCAAATAAAATGAAACTCATTTTAATACCATTTATAGCATTATAGTCAACCTCAAAGTTGTTTTCCTACTAGTGTTTACAATCTCCCGGTTCTAGCTCTGATCTGATGTAAAGATACTTTAGGCATATAGAAGGCATTTCTCTATGTGTCTACATTATGAAAAAGACATTGTCTTCAACTGGCTCTAGCAGGACAGAACTAAGAAGTGTACCTTATATATGTATATATCTACAGCAAGTGTCACGTGGTCGTTTCTTTTAATACGATTCATACTGGTCACAAGTTAAAAGAAGTACATGCATGCCATCAGTCAGGACAACAAGTATGTGTTGTTTTATATGTTCGACGGGTATAAAGAAAGGTTTGTCAAAACTTTATTCATCAAAATTGAAGCACGGTTAAAAGTGGTGTTTAGATGGTGTGTCGGTCTATCAAGTGACACAAATCAAACTTATTGATTCTTATGGCATGGGCCTAGCGAATAGGTGGTTTAGTCACTATAACAGTTTTACTATGTTTCATGTAAAAACATTGAACAAATTTGGTACTTTTGTGTGGTATATAGAAAAGTAACATTGAAACAAACGATCAATGGGTGTAACTTAACAACAATCCAATGGCTCTGCTATACACGTAAATAACTCTTGACGATAGTCTATGTATGTCTTTGGTAACTCTCACTGTCAGATATATGACATATTTGCTTGTAAACTGGCGATTTGTCACATTATGAAAGAAGACCAGACATTGTTATTTTCATTTGACTTGTTTGTTGTAAGGACATTCAGCCTCAAGAAAACGTTTGAACAACATTATAAGATTTCACTTATTAATGAAAAGTGCTGTTTTTTTATCCAACCAATCTATTCCTCACTAGATCTATTTTTATTAAATACCAATTCATTAATATTGACAAAATTTATTGTTTTAAAAGTGAGGTACTCAGTGTTTATCAAAGGAATTAACCACACTTGATTTTAAAGATGATCTTTAAGTTTTATGTTAATTCTTAATATGTAATTAAAATATCAAATATAAGTTTTTATTTGCTGAACATATCAATTTATTTCATCAAAACATAAGATTATACCTTATTTTAAGCTCATATTGGATAGTGAAATATTCCAAACCATATCGACAGTGTTATCATTATGGGTTTTGGATAATCCTAGCAGCTGGAGGGAACTATGGTAGCCAGATTAATGCTTTTAGATTTTACCCCTATTTTTATGCCCCCACAAAGTGGCGGCATATAGGGTTGCCCTTGTCCGTACGTACGTCTGTCCGTACGTACGTACGTACGTACGTCCCGAAGATTGTTTCCGATCTAATTCTTGAAAACCGTTTGTCCAATCCTCACAAAACTTTAAACACATGTTTGTGACCATAATATCTTGATCAAGTTCGATAGTCATGGAAATCGCTTTAGTCATTTAGGAGTTACGGCCCTTTTTTGCCAAAAATACTTCAAAAATATATGTTTCCAATCTAATTCTTGAAAAGTATGTGTCCAATCCTCACCAAACTTTACATACATGATTGTGACCATAATATCTTGATCAAGTTCGATAGCCATGGAAATCGCTTTTGTCATTTAGGAGTTACGGCCCTTTATTTGCAAAAAAAGACTTGAAAAATACGTCCCGAAGATTGTTTCCGATCTAATTCTTGAAAACTGTTTGTCCAATCCTCACCAAACTTTAAACACATGTTTGTGACCATAATATCTTGATCAAGTTCGATAGTCATGGAAATCGCTTTAGTCATTTAGGAGTTACGGCCCTTTTTTGCCAAAAATACTTCAAAAATCATTATGGCTTATTTTCTGTGACAAAAAACCGAAGTGGGGGCATCCGTGTCCTATGGACACATTTCTAGTCTGTATATACTCATCTTCAACATTATTCCAACCTTATGTATGATAACAACATTTGAATCCAACACTTCTATCTAACACTCTTTTTCTCCATGTCTTGTTGTCTTGTTGCTATCAGAATTTGACACATTTTAAATCACGTGATGTTTTTTTCATATAAAACGAACAAAAAAAAAGACAAAAGAATCTCATAACATTATTCCCTTAAATAAGATGATACAGAACAACATAAGCGAATAAATTGAATGCTTCTAGGCACATATAGTTAAAATTTGCCGTTTGATGTAAAATTACGGTAGCGACATACATTTTAATCAACATTTATAAGCTGATTCATTACTTGGTTCATTGTTCATATTCCGTATATAATATCAAATACGTATTCATTTTAATGGGTTTTTCAATTCTAAAGGATACGAGTTCGAATGCTTTTGTCAACACGTGTGACTGCAGTGCTTATAAACCATCATACAAAGAATTTCATGATGGTTTGAATATATTTTAATGAGTTTACACAAAATTTCAATTTGATTACATATTCAATATCAAGGATTGGAACAGTAGACATTGTTTTAGACAGATCTTCTCCTTTTAGTGCGCTATATAATAACGACAGGACGTATTTACAGAAGAAAAACATGTACAGACTCAAAATATTACCATTTATCAAGCTAAGAGGATATTTTGGAAACAGAAATGCAAGGATTATATAAGAATTAATTTTTGGTTTCAGTGGTGTCTGGATTTAAAATCAATCCGGTACTGATTTTCTTGGAACAAAATATAATTATTCGGCAAACCATATTTATCATCATTTAAAACCTATGAATTTGAAACTCTTTTCAGAGTATATGAATCAGACTAAACGTTGTTCATTCATTAAGAACATTAAACAGAAAGGTATTTGATCGCAAACATAGTTAACAATACTAACGGTTTAGCAAGAGCAGGTATAAAACGAATTAATTGTTTCTTAGTTTTGAAGCACATATTGCCAAATTACTGAAAAAATGAAATTACCATTGTCAGTTTTCGAAAAAGTCAAAAGCCACTGCTTGTAAAGCCGCTGATGTGTTATTGTATCGTGGGCTTAATCAAAACCTGGTAAAGTTGTTAATTGTTAACGGAATATTTATAAACTTTTTTTTCTTGCATGTTTGTTGTATGTACATTGATATTTCTATAAATTTTGTGAATAAGTAACTTTTTGTCCTTCCTAGTTTAAAGTTACTAATTTATCGACGATATTGATACAACTCATCGTCTAAACCCTTAGTAGGACACTTGACTAAAACTAGGATTTCAGGAAAGAAATCTGTTTTTCTTTATCACCAACGATCGTGTATATCTTGTTTCTAACGGGCATTAAGCCCAAACTTACTTTCGTCAATATAAGCTGTATGTGTTTTATTGCATTCCAAAAAAACTTGGCAACTATTTTTTCTGAGTGTATATAGCTCGTTCTTTGTGATGTACCATAAAGACCCCAATGTGCGTACCCTAGTTTAAAAGAGTAATCTGGAAGCTTTTATTCGGATTTGAATGATGTATCATCTCTATCATGGTCATCTTTGTAAATTATAATCACCTTCTGCCTTCCTTTTCGTATAAATTTTATCAATTAATTATATAAAAATAACAAAACAATGTCCGCGTTTTGGAGAAGCCTCGTAGAAGACAATAAGAGCCTCGTGGTGTTAAAAGTACACGTCGAAGTGTTGAAATCACTTATAACTTGAGTATCGTTGTAAAGAACAAATATCTACTCGATATCCAAATTTATTGTATATTGATGAAATTATCCACATTCTGCTGTTGTTGCCTTTGAGATTTTTATGACAGGAAAAATAGGAGCCTACGAATCAGTATATGAAACTAATAGGTAGCAACTGTAAAGGAAACAACGATGGTTTTGAGATTTATTTCATTTCAATAGACGATAGCGATATTTAATATACCTTAGTTAAATCTTATGCAAGATTCCCGCATTGTTTCGGTAGATATTAGTACTGTCAAAATGCCCTGTCGCCTAAAGAGAGAACCTTGACTGAAAGCAGAATCTATGAACCGTACGGAAAAACACGAAAATAACCAATGTCAGTCCGCATGTACATTCATCGATTATTTAATTTCTGTTGCACACACCGTTTCAATGTATTAAGTAAAAATTAACCCCGACTTCAATTTATGTTGAGTGAAATTGAGGACAGTCCAAGTGAACAATCAACTTCACTCAAGTAATATCACACAGTTTGATATTTGCAGAAATGCATCATTGATACCCTGGAATACGAGATTTCTGAAAATCCAATTAACAATTCATTCTTACCAAGTAATGAAACTTGCAATAAATCAAATAACTCGAAGCACATGATTATGAATTAGGCAGTTGTCAAAACATGAAATTACCTTAGTAAAAATCACGTTTGTTAAACTGATGATTCTTCATTGAACTAGATACTTATTTTCGTTCAACACTAATAACAAACGTGATTTTTACTAAGGTAATTTCATTATTATATTGGTTGAACGCGTGCCGTCACATTTATATTTGAATACTTACATACTATGATCCTGAATGGATTTAGGTCGTTCAAAAGTATTTCCTTTTAATGTTTATCACTTTGTATAAAAAAAAACATTATTTAAACTCCAACACATTGTTTGTTTCATGTTTTGACAACTGCCTAATCGGAGATTTAAACCTTGTCTATAGATTATATACAAGGTAACAGTTAAAGTAATGTGGGAAATCCATGTGTGTAGTAGTGGTAGTAGTAGTAGTAGTAGTAGTAGTAGTAGAAGTAGTAGTAGTAGTAGTAGTAGTAGTAGTAGTAGTAGTAGTAGTAGTAGTAGTAGTAGTAGTAGTAGTAGTAGTAGTAGTAGTAGTAGTAGTAGTAGTAGTAGTAGTAGTAGTTGCAGTGGAAGTAGTCGTAGTAGTTGCAGCAGCAGCAGCAGCAGCAGCAGCAGTAGCAGAAGTAGTAGTAGAAGCAGTACTAACAGCTTTAGAAGCAGTAGCAGAAGTAGGAGTAGCAGTAGCAGTAGTTTAAGCAGCAGTAGTAGATGTAGTAAAAGCAGCAGCAGTAGTAGCAGTAGCATCAGCAGCAGCACAACCACCACCACCATCACCACAGAAACTTCTAATGCATCATTCAATTTGTGTTTTATTAGTCACTAGCAAACACTCATAAGTATGCCGTGTTGTAGAAGTAGTAGTAGTAGCAGTAGCAGTAGCAGCAGCAGCAGCAGCAGCAGTAGCAGTAGTAGTAGTAGTAGTAGTAGTAGTAGTAGTAGTAGAGCTAATGTGCATTATCTCAATATTGCCCTGAGATGCACATAAGCTTATGTTTGTCGTCATACAAGGTGATGCAGAGTTATTGTCCTTGACATTAAACATATTGCCATTTTCGTCCTGTGATAACTCAAAAAGTATCTAGCTAGGTTAATGAAACTAAGGACGCGGAGATCATGCACGTTAGTTTATGTTTTTCCTCAGTGAAAGTTATGCAGAATAAAAAGTATCCAAGCTAGGTAAATTAAACATAGTATGTGGAAAGAGGGCAATAAGGAGATTATGTTTACAAGGTAATGCAGAGTTATTGCCCTTGACATTCAAAATATAGCCCATTTGGTTCTGTGATAAAGCTAGGTTCATGAAACTCAGTTTGTGGATAGAGGGCAATACGTCAAAAGTAGACATTGGTGATCTTGAAGGTTTTACGGCTAAAACTGTTGCATTTTGGTGGATAAAGTTTACAGTAAAGGCCATTAGTGTTCAGTATCACATGGGCTGGGGGTGTTTTTGATAACTTTGATTTATTGGTAGGATTTGTTAAAGTCTTCGTTGAAATTCTCTTGTGACACACTCATTCTTTTCACAAGGCTTTAAACCGGTAGGGGACACTTGGCGCTCACTGCGCGGCGCTCTTGTTCAGTTTGGATTAGCTTATTGGGTGTTTGTTTTAGGGTTGTTGAAAAGGCTGTCGTTCGGAATAGACAACAGGGTTTTAAGAATATTTATGTTTGGGAAGTTTAATGAGCTGTCATCAAGGAATGGCTTCATATATGTTTAAAGAGGATATGGCCTTGGTCCAGAATCGCCCCGATCAAAGAATCGCCATTTTTTAAAAAGTTTTATAAAACCCTGGTTCGCAGTCGTCCTGGTCCAGACTCGGTCATTTTACGGTTAGGCGGCCTTTTTTTGGCAAAGGTTAGTCGAAGTGATTTAAGAATCTAAACACTCGATCAAACTCTGGTAAAATACCAAAGGCGGGGCTCTGTAAGCGTTATAAACTGCACTATAGTTCATTTAAAATGGCGAAAAAAGGCAAATATATCCTTGATTAATACCTTCATTCGAAGCAAAGTATTGTTTTCCGCGTAAGTATTAACAGTACCAGGGTACGACATAATTTATCACGTGGTATACATTCGTACGCTGAGATAGTACACATTTAAGAAAACAAACGGACTAAAAACAACATTTATATAATGATTGAAAAAAAAGTATATACAAGATCAAAGTTTGGTTTGACATCCGTGACGTCCAGCATTTCAACATTCCTTGTTTCTTGGTTAAAGTACTTACTGGGTGCTAAGTTCTTGCAAATGATCTTCTTGGACGTTCAATGATTATGCCTTACAAAGGTAGCGGTATGAAACAATGGATTTTTATATGACGCAGCAACAACCAGCGAAAAGTTATCCAAGAGAAAGTGTTGTCTAAAACTTGCATTGCTACTTCTAAATTCCATTGTTTACAGAAAAATATCGAAAGAAACATGAAATGTTGAGTGATATCTAAGATTATAGTCCAACTGTCCATGCTTTGGTAAGAAATCGTAATTATTTTCATTATATTTTTGTACCAGAAAGCATAGACAAACGAAAGATAACATAATTACATTAAGAACTGTACAGCAATTCTGACCTGTGTAGTTAGATAGATTGTTCAATACATTTCTTTATGAATAATTTTATTGGCTGGAGAGCAGTTTTGAGTGGAAAACAGTAGCGGACAATTGTAATTTTCTCTTTCATTTATTTTTTTCATGGTAATGGTAGATGTTCTTTTGTAAAATGTGCACTTTTGCCTCGAATGTTAAACAATTGTCAAAAGAATCATACAGAATTTGTGATTGATGTTTAAAAATATGAATTTGTAATCAAATCAACAATTTCTCACGTGTGGCATGGCTGTCTGAGATCTACTGCGCATGCGTGTCAGCGTGTTTTTTAGCAATTGCTTTTCCCAAAAACTTGCATTGTCTGAACGTTATCAATTTCTGTGCAACAACCTGCAGAAACAGTATTTCATTTAATCGCTTTATTAAAAAAGGTATAAATGCAATATTGATGTCACCTCCAGAACAAATACAAAATTAACCTTGATTTTAATGAGGAATTCATTTGTCAAACGAACACATTCCTGCCTAATTTTACTGGTTTGGCAAGGTTCCTTAGGGATAAAAACGTCACAATATAAATAGAAATGCTTCAATTGAGAAAAAAGTTCTGTATTTTTAATTTCAACAAGGAAATCGGCAGAATTTCGTTTGAAATCAGCTTTCATGCGATCTATTCCTTTGCTAATCTAATTGTATAATGTATAATCACCTCTATTGTATTATGAATTTGAGCTCATATGCAAAAACTTTTCATTTAGAATGAACAAACATTTATTGGGTATAGGGTTTTAGCTAAAGAGGTAATACATGTATATGTAAGGGTTCTGCATTCTGTCAATTTTCAGTCGCACCCTTCTGCTCTTATGGGTATTTTTGCCTTTAAAGAATTAAATGCTCAAGACTATAAAATATGTTTTGTACTTTATAAAAGAATCCCTGTCCATTTAATGCAACACTGTGTCCTTTAAATCCTTGCTAAAACCCTAGAGTATTACAAAGGTAATGCCGAACACTGCTCTTACAACATTGAACCGAAGTTTGTGTCACTATTAAAAGTATTTCCATGTTTACCTTTTTTGATGAAAAACATCTTAAAAACCTGTAAAAACTGCCGTTCACTGCTTTCCAACGAGTAGTCACATTTTTTTTCAAACAGCCAGTTTTATTCTCGGCCAAATCATATTAAAATAAATAAAAAACATGTATAAATGCCATTTGAATTTATTTTTCGGCTTGTTCTAGTTGTTTCGGAGATAGACTACCTTCCAAGGAGAATCCCCTCCCGAGTTTTACATGGGCTACACGCAAATATCTACGCCAAAATACGCTTGCTGAGCAGGATAATCCTAGAATCAATATTCGCCTGTTTACTCTAGCTTCCCCTTCAAAGTGATTCTTCTCATTTGGATTCAAGATTTTACACTGGCTTTTATAAATAAAGTGTTTTCTTACATATTCTTTTCTTGGAATTAATTTGCAGGTTTCATCCCATCATGTGTTGCTCAATATAGTATGTATCTGGGCCATGCATACTGTGCTCCGACTTGGCTTAAATAGCTGGGGAAGAGCCCTGCTGCTTTTTTCCGCCCTACTCCCTGCTGCCTTTTGACTACACCCTACTCTGCCCTTTAGTTTGACTGAGCTGTCCTTTGATGATTACTAAAAGTACACAACAGTTTCGAACATTTTTTATATTTATTTGACATATTGTCAGGTCAATTTTCAGAAATAAGTATAAAACAATGAATATGCATACTTCTGAAACTCAAGTAAAGATAACAACAAAGGTATTCATAACAAAATATAGTAATATTGAAAGTAGTTATATCACATACACAGTTTGAATTGAAAATAAGCTATTTCCCTTTCTGACCTAGCAACCTGTCCTTTTCAAGCTCTGGCTTGAGCATTGTGCATAAACACTTCTGACAAAACGCTAAAACGAAACATGCTAAGGGATTAGTTGCTGAGAAATAACGGACAAATTGTACCCACTGATGTAATACGAAAATTTGCAATGCTTTGAGATTGATAATTTATTTTTACATTGTTTTTGCCAAACATTTACTTGAATAAAAACAATTGAATGCTCTTTATTACCCACACACTATACAGTGGCCGTCTAGAACATTCGAGTATCTGTGTTTATTGCTATATTAAAGTAAAACACTTGCTTTTTTCTTATTTCTGACAAAATCGATTATACATTTGTTATACAATAATTATCTTCGAACCAATTCTTTTTACCAATTACTTTGAAACCATTGTGTAACTTAGCCTTGGTAGTATAATAACTTTAAAAGCATATTGAATGTATTTGTTAATAAATGCATACACCAATATTGTTGTGTTTGAAAACTTCAATTTATTCAATTTCTGATAAAAGGGTGATTTTGTGAGTGTAAGTATGGTGCCTGGGTAATTGCTATCCAATGGTTTTATTTTTGAATTGTTATTGCCACACAATTACTTGAATAAAACACTTGAATGTTCTTTATTACCTACACACTATACAGTGGCCATCTAGCACATTCGAGTAGCTGTGTTTATTGCTATATTAAAGTGAAAAGTTGTTTTTTCATATCATTTGTTATAAAATCGACTATACATGTATTATAAAATAATAATTATTTTCACCAATAATGGCCCTAAATAATCAACAATATGATTTGTCATGTCGTGAAATTATTCGGTTCTGTAAAATAGTTCAAAGTCCTGTAACATTGATCAGGCTAAGACCTCTTGTCTGTTAACAATTCAATAATTTGCAATAACGCACTGTGTGTTACGTCTTGGAGTGGTTTTTCATGACATTGGAAGGCGGTTTTGTCGTTAAGACAGTTGGCAGCTGCCATATAATTTTTTGGTATGCTTTCATGAAAGGTTGAATGCAACTGCCATTCAAGAGACTCTTAAGTTTACATTTATGTTTAGAGAGCAGTCGATGTCCTTAACTGTTACCGAACATTAAATATGTTAAAAGATGGATAAGAAAATACGGATGCTTTCAGCAATTCCGTCTTCAAAGATCATTGATTACAGATAAAATATCTTGTGACTTTTCACCAACTGCTTTGAAACCATTGTGTAACTTTGCTATGGTAGTATCATAAATTGAATATCATTCTGAATATATGTGTTTATAATACATACACCAGTTATGTTTGAGAACTTCAATTTATCAGATTGCTGATAATAAGGACTTTGGGATTTTGTAAGTGTGTACATTGTATGGGGTCTCATCCCGGAATGATTAGCCTGTTTTTCTGTGAAATGTTCAAACCCTGAGCGCGTTTCAGCTTTAAGTTTAATTCAGAGTCGAGTTTAACTGTTTGCCTTAAACTAGAATAGATATGAATGGTCAAAGATTTTTGGATCTGCACGCCTTGGTATTGACAATCATTTACCTTGGGACTAAACTGCTACGATTAAAAGTTGTCATTTGGGGCCAAAAATGGATTGCTTTTCTTATTTAATTTATTTATATTATTTTGTTCGGTTGATAAGAAAAAGCGCCGTTTCTTGGTTTTCACAACTAATTTTGTTATATGTTTTCAATTGAGTCGTCTGACTTTTCAGGTTGAAAATGTTACTGTGGTAACTTGAGGGAAAATATGTATTGAACTGTACAATTTGATGGTTTAAATATCATTTGAGCCACGCTCAGTTGAAAATCCTGGAAGACAATGAAACTGGGAAAACTGGTACATACTATAAGATCGGTCTAGTTTTGGGTGCATTTATTCATGGAGATCTTTTCGAAAGAGTGTTTTGTGACAACAAATGGAAACGGGTTTTCTTGACTGCTCTTCTTAGATCAAAGCACTGAGAGTGGTGAAAGAGTAAGGGGATGGTATTGTGGGAGTTAAGAGTAATGAATATGACCATTTAATTACATATAGTATCCATATAATTGTATTTGATCTTGTTGACATTCGCAATTGTCTGACTTAAATTTTGTGTTGAAAACTCATCGTCAAATTTTGGAAGTTGGGCGAAAAAAGGTGCACATATGCACTTGGGTTTTGAGTGTAACGGAATATTCGATCTTATCTTATAGGGACTGGACACCAGATGATACAACTGTAAGACAAAAAAATAACTTAAATAAATCTTACATCGTTGTGTACAACACATCGAACCTTACTTGAATGTATCACATCGCTTACGACACTTTACGGCATCTTTCGCACTTTCGTTTTTGCATTTTTCCAAATATTAATTTAGTAGAATTGTTTTCCACGTTAATCCCAGTAAGTTTAAAAATATTGTCAGATATTTGTCTGAACTCGTAAACATATATGATTTTAACTAGCAAACCATAGTGACAGCAACATGATGGCTGCGTTCATTATTTTAACCATGCAAAGTGATGTAGTATTGGCCCCCTTTTAGCTCGCATTGTCAATTCTAGGCTTGTTTTAAGGAACAACTATGCCGAATTTTTGACCATCTGGTGACTACTCCTTTAATTATGAAGTGGCACTTCTTAAATAATATTGCAGTGCATTATGTGTAAATAAGCGATATGTCTGTTAGTAGTGTTGAATTGACATATTTCGCAATGGATGTAGTCAGTGTCGGGTCCTTGCTGTCTACATATTCGCGATTGTTCTCCAGAAATCAGAGCATTGAAAGTGAGACTTTGAAAATAGCAAAGCGGTTACTGATAAAATAACGTAAAGCAATACAGAGGTGAGATGCAGGTGATAAGTACTAACAATCTGCGCTATACAAATGGAGTAATGCATAACGATGGATAGCATGTTTGCAAGCTTGTAGGAGTCTCAGTGGATAATAACAAACATAAACAGGTCTAGGACATAAGTCATGTTCAGCATTGACCTAATTTCAAATGATATAAACCTCATCTCGGAATCACCACATCAATTCTTTGCTTAATCTAAAAATAGTCCCGGTACTGTTCCAGAATCGCGCTGGTCAATATTACATGATATTTTATCGCTTAATTTCATGTTGGTATTTAACTAAAATACCTGATTATTGTTATGAATCTGCAAAATAAACAGACTTAAAACACCTGTTGAACATTCAGATATGGTTCTTCCTAGCCCTTCGTAATAATATGCTTTTCTGAGTTTGTGTTCATCTCTAGAAACATTAAAAAATGAAAATCGTAAACTATTATATGAACAACATACGTCTGAGCATAGCTTAGGAAAGGAAAAGAAATAACCCACCTGAAGGACCAACTGTTTAGTTTATAAAGGTAAGAAAAAAGAGACCGACTGTTAATTTAAGGACGAAAGTTTATCTGCTTTTGAAACAAATGTTCTTTGGCAAACACTACTTCGGCTTGTGAGATGTGTAAACCTGTATTGAATGTAATTTTATATTTAAGATCAGAAAGTTAAAGAGTTCCAAAATATCATTGGCATATATCGTTTAAACTATTTCAAAACAATTACCGGCTTTACCAGTTTCGCAAAACCGCCCTAGTATCTAATCTAACTTCTGTATTAACTGTATATCCATTGAAATAACCTCCATGCACCATACTAGTACTATACTACCTCACTATCAACTACATCAGTTCCGCAAATCCAAATAATGAAAACCTATGCATTAAATAGTATGTAATTTTATTTTACCCATAGATCCTCCAAGTAAACCATTGTGTACCATACGTGCAACTCCTGTCTCAAAAGATGCTGTTTTTCTGGAGGGAACAAATGGCACCATAAGCTGCACTAGTTCCGCCAACCCGCCCTTAATCACATACAACTGGTCAACTCCGAGCCGTGGACAAGTGTCCGGAGCCAATTTATCCCTGATCGATGTCCAGCACTCAACTGACCAAGGCCAGTATACACTTACAGTCACAAACACAATGGATCCCACTAAAGAAAACAATGAAACGGGTACCAATGGAACTGTGTTCACGATGGATGTACAATGTAAGTTGGCATAATATATGTATTTGTTATAACACATACAATTAATCTACATATTTCACATGAATTTAATTACCTAAGCATCCTTGATTTGGACTGCCACACTAATTTAAGCTCTGTGTTAAAACTGTTTAATACTTTGCACGATATCGCATTGGCAGTCTCGTACAAAACAGATAAAATGTACTAAGTATAATTTTACCCCTGTAGTTGGACCTCAAGTGAGACTGCCTGAGAAGTATGACATATCGGAGGGCAGTGCCTTAAACTACTCATGTTTGTCCATCCCTGGGAACCCTTCTCAGACAACCGTTGTCTGGACGAGGTTATTTGACAACAGGCAATGGCACAGCAGAATTGTCAATATCAGCCAAGTGCAAAAATCTGACGACGGCCTGTATACTTGTACCACTACGAACAAAATGACTCCTACTGGACTTCCCGTCCAGAATGGAAGTCATAACGGAACGATGCATCTTAATGTTCAGTGTATGTAACTGTATTCTTATATCGCTTAAAATAGATGAACATAGATTGCGATTTTGATACTCTGCCTTCGTTTTTTTAAAGCTGTAAACATTTAAGAGGCATAATCTTTCCGTACTGTCAAAGTCTACATTGAATAGTGTAACGAAGGCCATTACCGCGTACGTTTTAAAGTTTGGTCCATAAGTGTATTAAATGTATGCATAGTGAAGGGTAGCGACTTTCTGCCTTCAAGGTATTACATCTTGATACCGAATCCCGGGGACATTTTTTTTATCAGCCTCGATATGATTTCACAACATATGAGCAGTAGAATATCTAAATATATTATTACCAGCAATACTCAAATTCATTTTCCAGATGAATCTATCGTAAGTGACTTTAACGTTACTGAGCACATAGGAACATTAAACGTTACAAAAGCAGAAAACAGCAATGTGACGTTTACCTGCAAGGTGGATAGCAATCCTCAAGCATCCATCAATATTCGAAAGGACGGTGAAATAAAGAAATCCATCGATACTTCAACACAGCTGGAATACACCATTTCAAACCTTACATGCTATGATGCCGGGCTTTACACTTGTTATGGCAGCAATAAATTTAATAACGACACCCCTTCGAAAAAAGATTTGAGGGTGCTTGTTACATGTGAGTTATTCATGTGTTTGTATGGTTGAAACTACTTGCTTTTTTGACACAATTCAAAGAAATAATTATAGCAGAAAAATTAGATAAAACAGACTTTTGTGCCGTAAATTGTAACTATTTGTACCTAAATATGTAATTTAAATGAAACTTAAAACACATTATTGTGATCCTAGGAGCAAAAAACAATGCATGGAATCAGAACATTTATTTTTAGGCACACCAAGGCGTCCGTCTGGTGAGGACATTAAAGTGAATATTACAGCCCGACAACATGACAATGCAACACTGCAGTACACTGTGTTTGCATATCCAATCCCTAACCCGTCACAGTTTGTCTGGAAAAAGTGTCCAATCAGTAAAAACTGTTCAAACATATCAACTCTCTCTGGAAAAACTGAAGTTACAACTATTGGATTGTCGAGTAATTTGACCATTTTTGATATTGATGAAGATGATTACGGCATGTACATTATTTCAATTGACAATGATATTGGTGAGGAACTTGTCGAAGAGATGTATCTCCAACCAGCTGGTAAGCTTCTGCTGCAATTTGCATGATTTTGTCCCTATTACAATACTCTTAAAGTACATTTTCAACACAAAATTAATTGTGTATGTTTATTCCGTAATACTCGTAATACAATAAATTTAGGTTTATTTTGTTCTGTATTATACAATTTAAAATAAAATGTTTTCGCAGATCTTAAGTCATTTGGCATTCTTAAAAAAGGAAACTCGTTTTGTGATATATAACAATGATACTATTTGATTAAAATGTTTTACAGCATGTGTGTGATACCCCCAATACGATCGTATATGTACATATATTTTAACTCTTGGCAAACCAGGCATATTTTTCTCTATATTAACATTTGATACATAATATTGAGCTTTAAACTATACAAAATAATATGCTTTCTGTCTGTAGTGAATGCATTTAACTACGTTGCCAATTTTGTACACATCGATAAGTAACTCTTTGTGAAACCTGAAACATAAATAAAATACCTAATCTGACACATTGATATTTCAACACACGATTAAATCCGAAGAATTTGAGTAAACAGATGAGTACGCGTAGTTATAGGTTATTGATACTCTAACCGACTGTGTTGGCGGAGACGTTCATGGACCGTTGTAACTCGTAAAACGTATATATTGCCCAATACATAGTGACACCATTTCCACTCTTCTGTAGGTGAAAAAAAATGTTCGGGGAAATCTAAGCGTAACCAATTTGACTATCACCACTAAAAAAGTATAGTGTATTGTTTCACACAAAATACGTATAATTTTGCAATATTTATTATGAATTTGAACGACTTTGCCTTATGGAAGTAAAAAACATGATACGTTGTTGTTCAAGACATAGCTTTTACTTCAAGGTATTTGGAATATTCATCGAAATATATTTTTGTATATTGATACAAACACTACGTAAGATTAACTACTTGTACTATGAATATTAATGCAATCTGCTAGGGATGATGCTTTATTTCATAGAATACAACATAACACAGCACAACTTTACAGTTCCTGATTATAATAAAGAATATCATACTAACAGTTGCAGAAAAGCAAATCTAGATAAGCATGCTATCAAGTAAAGCTGCTGTAATGTGTTTAAACTTGAAACAAACATTAAGTATTTAACATATGAACCATATATTTAAACCGAACTATTGCCACTGCATTAGAGAAACAGTATGTGCCTTAAAGACATCGTGTATGTATTTGCCTAACATAAACAGTCAATCTATATTTCCGTCAAAGGTTATCAAAGAAACTAAAAACATACTTAACCTTTATATATAGTTACGTTTCATATACTTATCACTTAAGCGTTCCTTAAATGTCTTAAATAGTATATAGATAACTTAACCTTTCTTTTTAAAGTATTGTTCGATATAACTTTTTGGCATGAGCATATTAAGTCCGTCTTAATTACTCATTCATACATTTACTTTTTATTAAAAGAATAATGAATAACACTGCTGACAAAAGATTAGATCGCAGATTTTATATTAAAGTTAAAAAATAATGTTTTATGCAATTTTCTTAAACCGTTAGTAACGGTTTAGGCCATTACTTTTCGAACGGAAATATGAAAATCTCTCTTTTTTTGTCAGCAATTTTTTATCACTGGTTTGCAGATATTTACGCAAAAATTTGCTCTTTCCAATGCGAAAAATAAAAAAAGTAAAAATGGTAAATCTGTGAGAGTGCAGCTTTAACAGTGCCTAAAGGTCGAATGCAATACAATTCAAAGAGTCATAATTCAAAACGATGAAAAACATAATTTGTCAATACTACCATATATACCGAAGAAGCATAAGTAACTACTTACTTATATCTAATAGACGAACCGTGATATTAATTGATGAAACAATTGTGCACAGAGCATAAATTTTAATTTTCATGCAAAATTATATCGCCTTGAACTAGTATTTGATTTTATTGAAAGTAATCCTACCCAAAGCATTACTTAAATAATAATATCGTTTCAATTAAACTAAGACTCGTGATAGTCCCCAAGGTTTTTTTTATGTTTTCAACTTAAGATAACATCAAACATTGGTGAATCGTCAGTTTTCGAAAGCGGCACTTCGAAAATGATATGTCCAGTTATAAAAGTAAACTCTTAAAAAATAACATAATGCAATTCTTGTTTACTACCAAATCGTTGCTATATCAGTACAAAAAATGATATTTTTTACAGGACCACCAGAATTACCAACGGAATTCCATGTAATTGAGGAGTCTATCGGTGAAACACATGCAACACTGACATGGATACCTGGATTTAACAACGGTTTTCGTCAAACCTTTCATTTATCTTTTCGAACTGTTGACGAACTCGCAAACGGGTTAAATGATATTGTGTCTGATAAAGAACTTTCGGAAAATATCAATTATACGATGAAACAATTAAGGCCTGGAGAGAGGTATGATGTCTACCTTTTTGCTTCTAATGCCATAGGAAATTCCACAAGAGTCAATGCAACATTCACAACTTTGGTGCACCTTAATAGTAAGTAGTTAAGACAATAAATTGAGCTCTATGTGTTTGCATTATTCCTGCAGGTTTCATCAATTAATGCTGTTCCTTTTTTATAAAACCTATAAATCATCGTATACATCTGAAATGTTTGATTTGAACTGCTTAAAGAAGAACAATGAGACGGTACATGTAGACAATGAATATGCGAGCAAGTACATCAGTCGTAAAATACGAGATATATTTTTCTTCGTCAGTCTTGCTTGATCATAGGCTAATTATTTGAAAAGTATTTATATATTATTAAGTCGTTGTATTGTTAGCGTTTTATAAGATTCCCTTTACATCCTTTGCGATCGAATTTTACGCCAGTAGTCAATTAGAACGACTTTCGACTAAATGTTTGACATCATTGGGTACCATTTTTACTTTGTTTTTCAATATACAGTGACATAAAATAGATTAAGGTCAATTTTGCTAAAATAATTTTAAAATGATTTTTAAAATATCAAATAACTTAGCATAACGAGAGGAAAACCAATTTGTTACCGCTTCTTAAACAGAATTGTGTTTGATAAAACCAAAAGTAAAAATATACATACATTCCATAATTTAAGCTATATGATGTGTTCCCTAAAATATCTGTCTGTTTATGTATAGTATTTATATTTGTTTCATATTTTGGTAATCATGTTTAATTATTTGCAATGTTTTTTGCAATGGCCAAAAGCAATATGCCGTTTTAATAATACATTTTGAAATTTGGTATCAAAGCCGTTATGTGGTAACTTCGACATTGATTGAAATGAGTTTCAAACGTTTATTTAACCTCTTTTACTCTTTGTTGGTCTTAATTTTGGACTCTGATGTTTGCGGTATCAAATAAGCTCATTAATAACTTCCAGCATTATCGATTGAATATTCCGTGGTCATGTCTACTTTCATGAACACCAACATGTTTCTTTTTTTTTTATTTCATTAAGCTGATCCAGGAGGTCCATCAGCTGCTTTAATAGGAGGATCAGTCGGAGGTGGCATTTTTGCATTGTTGATTATTGGGGGCGTTATATTTGGCATTATGAAATTCAGAAAGTTCGGTAAGTGATTAAACAAAAAAGTTACATTCTACCCTTTGGGTTGGAACACTTTCAGATGTATGATGTGTCCGAAGTAGTCTGTGTTGAAAGTTATTCTTATACTATGTCATATTATTGCAAACCAGGCATATCACGAGTTGGGAATGAGGTAAAATTTATTTTAATGAGTTATAATTCAAATGGCATTAGTTGTAAAAATTACAAACATCAAATGCAATCTAGTCACAAGCAAGCATGACTTATTTGATCATTTTAACCATTGCCAAAGATATAAAATATATCAAAGAGAAACATACTATATCATAATACATGACTATAAGAAATTATAGAAATGTTGTTGTTATAACGTTAAGGAAACGATATATCATGATACGTGGTGTAACTATTCAATTCAAACGCGAAAATAATCGGCAGCAATGTAATTTGTTTGCCAAATAAGTACTTAAATCATCAGATGTTTTGTTTATAACGCGATGTTGAAACTTTGATGTTCATTAATATGTGCTTTTGGAGGAATACTAAACAGTATAGACTAATTTTGAAGATTGTTTCATTCTTTGTTGGATAAATACACAAAATAAAAAAATAAAGAATCTTTGACTTTCTTTTCTCGTATGAATCTTGTATCTTGTATTTCACCATATTTTGATAATAAAAAAGAGTTTTGTTTGCTATGTCAGCTTTGAGATATTTATTTCATTACGATATTATTTAACATCACACATGTCTTAGTTTTTGAAAAATAATTTGATACAGATAAAATTCTCAACTCTCCGCGACATTATTGAAAGGCGTGTGAGTTGGCCAAGAAGTGCTCTTATTAATACAAAATTTAATGTTTAACTTTTGCCTCATTTTTTTCCAATATTAAATTATTTTTTTATCCCCATATCTCATAGCATTGTAATATGTGAATGTTTTGCGAGTACGCTGCCTGATATACAAAATACTATATTCGTAACGATTTCGATTCAATTCCTTTTTAAATCGCGAAGGGTATTCGACAGCATTTATACATTTTATGGTACAATCATTCTTTCATTTGAAGGCTATATGAAACATGGTTTTAACCTTTTTTTTGCTCCCATAATGAAAGGCCATATTTTAAAGTCGCCGCTTTGTCTGTCATTCATTCTTTCCATCTAGCCTACGTCCGTTCGTCCTTTTCCGGGGAATAACTTCAGAATAACTGATAGGATTGAAATAAAACTTGGTAAATAGATAGATGACAACGGGAGGAGGTGCAGTGCACAAGCACTATAATAATATCATGCACGTCTGTTTGGTTATATCCTCTAACCCTTCATTGTTTTCATAATCGGTGTTTGTCAGGGCCATGTCTTGTAAAACAGTTAAAAGATAGAACTGGAATTTGAATAAATAATTATATGGCAATGAGAGGAAGAAAACTATTTAAGAACCATAATCCTGCCCTGCATACGCTTTTGGTTATCTCCTTTTTAGGAAAAAATGCAGTGCACAGGAATCATAATCCTGCCCCGAATAATATTTCAGTTATTTTCTCTTGACATGATAATGTTTAAAAATGGGTGCTTGTCCGGGCCATATCTTTTAGAGCTCTTGAGGGATTGATATCAGATTTTAAATGAAAAAGAGTGAATAAGTTGAATAGCGGTTCAAAGAATTATAATCATATGCTGCATATACAAAATAATTGATCTCCTTAACCTGATATTGTTCAATAGTGGGTGCTTTTTCTGACTATAATTTGGAATGTTAATAGATGTCAATGACATTATAAAATGTTTGAAAATCGATACTCACGCTATCATGTATTGTTTCTCTTCTACTGATATTTGAAAATTTCAAAGTGCCATTAAACGGGGTTTGCGTTTAAACTTTCGGCTACTGAACTTGTTGCTGTAGTTTTTCACAAATATTGGACATAATATTTCTGTTGATATTTCACAAAACATTTTAAACGTGGATCACATGGGAGAACGAACCACACTTGATTAAATATTAGACAAATACATTTGGGCATACTAGCAATATATCTGGTCCACTACTTATGAAAATCATCATAATAGCCTGAACCATGTTTACATGAGGTCAGAGACTAGGTCACCAGGTCAAATCTGTGAAAAATCATGTCCGGTACAAAAACAACAAATACGGGTATTGATAGTAAGAATTCGTTCAATTTTGGTCAGATTGTTCCCCTTGATGTTTTCGTGGTATAAGTTAAAAGTGATGCACATTGATTCAAAAACGTGGTTATGGTGTCAAATCTTAGAGAAAATTTGGAAACAAACAGGGGCAATATCTATGCTCCATTCTTCATAAAACTTATCTGAATTTTTCCTCGATCATTTCTTGGTTTAGTTTTCAACAAGGAATGTAAAAACGTGAAATGGTAAAAGAACCTTGTGAACGCCTTAAGAGTATGTGTTTGACACAGTTCTTGTCAAATCTTCATGAAACCAAATTGTCTTGATATAATATTATAAAATAGCTTATACTGTTTAAATATAAACGCTGCACTATATACAATGTTTTTTTAAACGATTTCAACAGAACTCTATTATCAAACATTCAGGAGTCCATCACTATGCAGCCCTTTTGTAAGTTTCTGTTAAAATATTTCACCAGCACGTGGTTATTTCCATCTACTTTACCTAATCAAGCAGGGGATAATAATCCAACGTATTTCTTGTCCTAAATACCATAGAAAGACCTGCATGTATGTAGATATGTTCTCAAAAAGCAGTGAAATTCATTTTAAAGGGTCTGTGTACTTGACTATTGCTTATAAAAGCTCATAAAATACAAATGGACATCATATAGTTAAAATTAAACCTGTACAAAAAATGTGCCAAGAGTGGAGCAATTCACTAACCGCCTGATTATAAGCTATGAGAGCTACCATCTGAGTTATTGAGTAGCAATATTTATGTTATCACAATTTACAGTCCTTAATCACCACCATGCCATTTAATTCATCGGAATTCAAGGACGCGTTATTATCTGAGATGTTTGTGATTTTTAAAACGATTAATTTTAAATCAAGTTGTTAAAGTTTAGATCAAAGTATTCGAAGCACAAATTCGCTAGTATTATCTTGATACCTGGTGAACAAGGTTTATCATTGTAGCATTTACAGGCTGTAGCTTGCTGATAACCATGTGCACTTAGTTCATTAAAACAGTATCAAAAGTGCTGTGCTAATTCAATTAAATGGTATAAATTAGGCTTTATTCATGCTGTTCATCATTTGTTTTTATTTAAATCAAATCCTAAAGGCTTTATTGTGATATTTGTTTGTGGTTTGTCATTGACATTTACTATATTATATTTCTGTACACAAACATGTTATAAAAAGCAACACACAATAGTATTTTCAAGATCAACTTATAACCAGAGGTAGCACGTCCGTGTATATATCGTCTTATCTCCAAAAATGGCTAATTAAAGAAATATGTACATGTATTCCTGATATTTATGTTCAGTTTTAAAAATAAATACTAACCGATGCCTTATTATTGGATGAAATATTGATTTTATGAACCAAACTTGTTTTGAATTTCAGGAAATAAAAAAGACGAAGAAATGTTGACAAACAAAAAGTGAGTATATATACGTTTTTTGTATCTTCCAATATCCCCTCGACATCCGGACTGAACAATGTGTTATACACTGAACATTCACTCTATTCTTCAATACTAATATATTTTCTACCTCAATTTGGAAATAAATATATAGTGATTATTTTACACCAATATCAATCAATATTCCTTTCTGCTCCAAAAAGGCATATAAACGTCATACTGTCCGTTCTCTCGTTATTTCGTCCGTCTACCCGTACCTCCTTTTGTCCATTTGGTCTTTAATACATCCGTTAATATTTAGTCCCAGCTATACCTATGTCTCCTTTTAAACGGGTAGTGATCGACCTTCACACAATATCAGACGCACTAATTTGTCAGTAGAGCATTATAGGGAGCGATTCGTGTCTCAGGTTTAACCTTTTCTTCTTAGTCGGATATAAATGCTATAACTATAAAAGTTTGCATATTTTTAGCTCAACAATACTCAATTTGATCGTAATTGAAATTATATTGCCCAGAATGCAACTTAGAATAACGTTAAACATCGTAACATCAAAGCTGTCTTGTTTTCTGGACTGATTCGTGTATCGCAATCATTGTTTTGAAAAATATGCAACCTGTTCGATCACTACAATTTTTAAACTGCAGTGGCTGTCAAAGGGTTTAAATAGGTCGGAGGTGGCTTCAAAAGCTTATTTAAAAGAATTCCATTATGTTAATGCAGAATTCATTTGATATTTTTATTATTTCTTAAAATAAATATGGGCTATATATTGTATTCATGTATACTAGGGTTTCACATAATTTTTAACTTATAAAAAAGTAATTCTGTTAATAAATTCTACGTTTTTCCGGTTTTGTTTTAAGTCTTCCTTATCAAATTCTTATTGGTTTGAGAATAAAACAGGAACTTATCCATCTAAAGTTTAGCCGGTTAAGTTCCTAGTCTTGTCATCACCACCTGGTTGTTCGAGAGTTTAGAACCCATCTATTAACATTCATTTTGTTTAATTTCTCCTGTCAACGAAACGAACTAAGATTAAGTCTATATATCAATGAAGGGAAATAATAATAGAATGAAATGATACAATATGATTATGAAGCTATAAAACAACATATTTTGAGTTCATGGGATAACAGTAGACTGTAAGAGTTGCCATCTTAAAAATTACTACGCCTCTGGTCAATATGACTTTCTATCAGTAAATGTGTGCTATTCAATGGCTAACTTGTAAATAACTGTATAATAAAATTATTTTTTAACTTCTGAAAAATGATTTTGTTTACTGACAACTGAGATGTATGTTTTTTACCATAACACATGTTTGTAAAAAAAAACCCGGAGAATTAAGAATGCATAGTTTTCTTCAGTAAACAACACGCAAAAGCCTGAGTCTAGAATTCAAAGCGTTAATACCCAACAGGAATATTACTGCAGTGCTATAGCAAGTAAATGGCATTTCAATGTGCTTTAGGAAATTAGTAATGATGGTTGGTAAAAAACGACCAGTTTACTTTAGTCAACAGAGCATATCATTTGTAAATATGCGCCATGATGCACTAAAGTAAATAAAAGGAAGTTTGGAAGTATATTTCTCAATAGAAATGAACTATAACTTCAAAAATTGATTCTTGGAAGTTCAAAACCTTTTATAAGAAAACTTCTAGGGTTGAAAGGTTAGAAGTTTAAAATATCAAAACCTTGTGTCAATATTACTTTGATGGTCACTATTTCAATCAGTACAATATTATAAGATAACTATGAGAATTTGCCAAATTATAATTGCAAATTATTTCAATTTTTACATACAACTTGAAAAATATATATTTATTAATTGTATTTGAGGGAGTTAAACTGCCACATTTCAGTGACAAACTTCCAGTATTGAAGGACATGAAGTTTCAAATTCTTAATGGAAGCCCTGATCGGTTCAAAAAGTTCATTTTCTGTTGCTAACATTGAAAATGTGTGTGCACTATGGTAAAAAAAGCATTATATGCAGAAAACAAATTGATTTTCTGCAAAGGCACTAGCATGTGATTCCTAAGAAAATAACGAAAGGCACTACTATAGAGTTCATAGCCTGTACATTTATGATATTCAGATTTATTACATTGGAGGACAAACACATTTATAACAGTAAATTAATACAACTTATATGTCATATTGAAAATTTCAATTAATCGTTATTAGAATATTTATTATGGTATTTCAAAACAGGTTAATAGGCTTGAACTGTTTTTGGCCCACTTCAGCGCGTATTTTCGATCCAATCGCTTGTGTTATATTCATCACTTATGCCAAATACGGCCACATACTTAAAATATATATTCTTTGACACGAAGATAAGCTGGGATTTGCCCCATTAACACGTGACCTTGGGATAGGTACAGCATGAAACTATTATATATTGAGAGAAAGCAGAGTATTAAAACCAAACAATTTTAAAAGGAAGGAAAGTATAGACACATGCATGTGCTGGCAGTCTTGTTTCATAATTAGTTTACTTTACTGAAAATAGGCTCATTTAAAAATTGAACCAACAATTTCGTTGTTTTTTTGACAATAGACTTTATTTAAATGTGTCCAAGTAAACATAAAAACAGGCATTAATACCTGGTTTTAACAAACTTTTTGTTTGCTTGTTTGTGGAACTTTTGTCTAAAATCATTAAAGTTCTTCGATAGTTTTATAGTCAACAGTTGTATATTTCAGACTCTGAACTGATCTGATCAAGAATTTGATTATTTTGCTCTGCATATGTACTTTTCTTATGTAGTGTTCGAATTCAGGCTAAATTAACATCAAAGCGATTTTCCTAGACCACATAACATCTTTTTGTTTTTTAATTAAGTATATTTTGTAACACAGCGAATGTACAAAAATTGTATATGAAATTATCACCAAACCAAAACTTGAATTATTCATATTTGACGTTGAGAAATACAGCAGTTATTCCGACACTCTTTTTATGCTGTAAATTGCGCCAGAGAAGACATCCGGTAGTTTACTGTGTAGGTTGTAGTAAAATGCGGGATCATAGTTAAATGTGTATATATTTTCTTTTCTCATTGATTGTATGTTTCATTGATTGTATGTTTACATTTCAATTTGATATGAATTAGGTGTGTTTAACAGGTTTGTTTTTCTTATCTTACATTTCTTTAATAGTTTCATGAGAACATCAAATAGTATATTTGCCTCGGCGGCAAGCATATTTAGTCATCATTCATGTGATTCATAGTTTATATATATTTCAGACGGAAAGATGAACTTAAACATCACGTCGACGAGGATGATGGTATGTTGAAGTTTTGGAATCTGTTTAAAAAAAAGACACAATGAAACTTGAAAGGTCAATTAATCGTCAAGTATATGCAGATACAGTGCTATTCTAAACGGGACGACTCTGAAAAAGGAATATTCCGAAACATATTTAATCTTATTCCTAAAACCCCATTTTATGATAGTAACATTTTTTAATTTCTTTTTATATCTTAAAAACCTTTAACGAATTGTGAATATTGCAACGCTACCAACACTTCACAAATGTTTATTGGGAAACTTTTGAATATTTGTTATTTCTCCCCGTCTGATGTAAAATTACATACATTAATATTAATATATTAATATAAACCATAACTTGCATGCTCTAAACATTATTTTTGTCTTACAATCTGAAACTTCTGAACATATTAAAATGCACACACACACGCGCACACGCACACACACACACACAATAAAATGCATAACAAACAATACAACAATTATTCAGATAAATCATGACACTCACGAAATCAATGTAAACAAATAGTCTTCATTTTAATGAAATAATTATCATTAATATATAATTATTATTAATAACATTATTTTAATTATTTCAATCTTAGCAGATAGCGTTTAATAGTTAAGATTTATTTAATTTACTATTAAAATAAATGTTTTTATTTCGACACACAAACTATAAGCAATTCCCGACATCCATGTAATCACTTGTTATTGCATACATGTATACGGTGTCAAAATGACGTCACAATATTGACGTCAAACTAACGTGGGCGGCGACGTAACACGTCACGCCATACTAACGTTACGTTGTGCCTAAATTAAAAAGGTGACATATTTAGTACTAAATTCATGAAGAATTTTACAAGAGTATTATTTATAGGCATACCACATTACAATTTGCACGCGCTTCATAATAAAATTAACTTTCCTTAGTGTAACAACTATAAACTTCCATTCACGTAGCTTACACCAAGCAATTCAGTGGCAGATCCAGGACTTTCTAAATGGGGGGCACAACTAATTATAAACATATACAACTTTTTTGAATGCATTATTTTAATCATATAATGACATGGAACTAACATTTGTCTTCGCTGTCAAGAATGTTTCGCAGCTTCAACCGTCTTGGCTGCATCCTTGCAAAGCCTGTGACCACCTCGTCGATGTTAACATCGATGTCTCTGTGTGCATATATAAGACACATGCCTTTTCCTCCCCATGATCGACAATTTGACACACATATGTGATGTAGAATAATTACTTTGTAAACCTACAGTAACTTAAGTATATTGGTTGCACTCAACGATGCCTTACTTCAAATGTCATTTTCAGTTATGTTAACTGAAGTAAAAACAACTTGCCAAAAAATCAAAAAGGGTTTCGAACAAATTATTCTGTATTATTTTACAAAGATCCAGTATGATTCCGATAACTGGACGTTAATAATGGCCGAAATGGAAAGTCTCAAATCGGCAACGTTTTGAATTTAAATTTTTGTTAAATGCACGTCATGCACACACGTATCTTGTTGACACACAATGACATTATTAAAAGCAATAACGAACATATAATGTGTACATGTTAATGGTTAAAACAACTTATATTTCTAGTTTGGGATATATTCTGAAAACAGTAAACTTACTAGTATAACTGCAGCCATATTTGTTTACTTTTGATTAGCTGTTTATGTAAAATGCGGCGCAAATTTATCATAATCGAATGTTTGGGCCCTGATGTCATTTTCAAGCGACTTTTTCGTGTCGTATACTATATTATACTTTGAAATTTGTATACCATAAATAACGGAGCACTAGAATCAGGTTCAATTGTTTATTAGCTCAAATAATTATAAAAAAACTTTAAATTGCGACAAAACAAATTATCAATAAAGATGTGCCCCAAAACCATAACTTAGAGGCCAGCTGGGAGGGACAAGGGCCCTCTGTGACCCCCCCAGTAGATCCGCCACTGCATTTTACATTTTAAAGCTTTGAGCTTTCTTTTCAAGTCTGTCAATATATTTCGACCCACATTCTCCATTCTCCATGTGCTTTAGCTTGCGTTATCACTTGTACGAGTTTGATTATGCTTATTGTTGGTCTTCTTTTTCTTGTATTGCTTATCTTAATAAATATTCTTTTAGCCTTCTATATCAATATCTGCCTGTTCCAATGTACTAGTTTCAACCCTAAGGCAAGTCGAGTGTTTCTTTCCTTACTCGCATGTTTTATTGATGCAGCTATTTTTGGTATGGTCTGTTTAAGGCATTCGTATATTGTTTCTGCCATTCAGTTAAGTTTTGGCCCTTACCACGTGCATGTTCACGTGCAGGGTATCTTTTACAAATTTTGACTAGTAGGCTTGTTCCTGTAGTTTTCATTGTATTTTTAAACGGTATTTGACCACATGTTTTAATCTGCTTTGTTTAAACATAATGCATATATATTTGCAAACTGATTTGTTAGAGGAAGGAATTGCTTTACAATACAATGCTTGTGTTATAGTATAAACAATAGCACCTGTTATATATTATATTTTCATGTGTATGCGATTCTAAAACATTGAAAAGAAATTAGAAATACGCAATGAAAACCTACAACGAAACCCTAACAATTGTAGAAAATCTTTAAATAAATGTATAAATTATTAAATTAGATAAGAAAATGTGAATAAAGGAAGAAGCAAAATTAAAAATCAAAATAAATCACAACTCGCAGCCCAATCAAAACTGTATTTGAAAAAGAATACACTGTAATTCAAGTAGCGCTTGAGATTATAGATACATTTGGAACATTGTTTCGGTCATAGACTTAACTCTATAAAACGCAAGGTGAATGGGTTAAAACTTCAGAAGACAATGATACTTCTAACATTCATGATAACAATTGCACTTTCAATAATATGAAATATCAAGATATTTTATGTTGGAAACATTACAGATTTATGCACTAAATAAATTAGGAGCATTTGAAAACTGTAAAAACTAATCAATAAATGGTCATGATATTTTATTTCGAAAGAAATTTATGTTTACAAAATCAATAATGCTGCTAGATTGACATTTTAGCACAAAATGCTGTTACTGCAAACAAGTTTCGAAGACGGTTGACTGTTTTATAATAATCTTTCATTTGGAATGACAAAAAATGGCAGAATTCAGAAAAAAGTTCTTCAGAAAGATATAGTTTTGCACTTCTTTTACCTTTGCTTAGTTCCTGTTTTTATTAGATTTAAAAAAAAAACAAACAAACTAAGTCCCGGACAGTTTTCTAGATTTTCAGACAGTTTAACCATTTGGTATTGGTGTGGCCACGAAATTTAATATTAGTTTCCTGTAATTACTACAACTTTAAGTGGTATTGAAAACGGATTATATATAATCACGTTTAATGTACTCTTTGCGTTTAATAAGAAATACTCCTTTTCAAACTTCTGTATAATCGCATCTGAATAATACCACAGGGGTCAATTTGCTCGCGTTAGTTTTATTTCACCGGGGGGCAAATTTATCTATGGGCTATGTCGGGAATAAAAATGCAGTACATGAGTGTCCTAAGGTAATATTGAGCATCATTGGGAAGTCTAGGATATTCTTAGGCAGTCTTCGAGTTTCATGAGCAGCTAAGAGATGTCTTTGTATAGTTGTGTAGTGTCCTTGTGAAGTCATTGTACGTCCTTATTACAGGTAATAATTGGATGTCCTCGGTAAGTCAAGTGTGCTTTGGTAATGCTCTGCTGTCCTTGAGTAGTGGTTGGATGCCCATGGGTACTTGTGTAGTGTTTTAGTTGTCATGGAATGTCCCTGGATGGTCGTTAGTTGTGGTTGGCTAGTCATGTAATGTCCTTGGGTCATTTGATATATCTGATCGTCATTGGTAAGTCATTTAGTGCTCTTTAGTAGCTTTATGGGTTAGTAGTCATAGTGTGTCATTGGTTTGTTATTGTGAAATCTTGTGATGTATTTGAGTTGTCATGATATGTTTGTGGGTATCACAAGGATGCCTTTGGGTAGTTCTTGAGTGTCATAGTGTAGTACTGGGATGTATGTAAGCAGTCATGAGATGTTGTTGGGTAGTCCATGGATATTCTTTGGCAGTCCAAGAGTATTACAGAGTATTACTCGCGTGTCGTATGGGTAGTTCAGTGGTACACTTAAGTAGACCAACTGTGTCCTTAGACAGTTTTTGTGTGTGCTTTTTAATCCTAGGGTGTTCTTCTGTAACCCTGGGTAGCCCTGAAGTAGTTTTAGAGTGTCCTTCCTGTTGTGTCCATGACGATTCTGTAGTTTAAGGGTGTTCTTCAATGTTGCAAAGGTCTTTTTTGTGTTTGTGCAAGCAGTGTTATTCAATACGTTATTTGTTCTGGCGACATTTTCACTACAGGTCAGTAAAGACTAGGTTTTTTTTCGAAGATTTTTCCAAACAATACAAACATTAAATGAATAACGGGAATTAAAGCATATCTTTCGTGACAAACGATTTAAATGCGATCTAAAACATGCGGCAAAGTCTGTGCAGAACAACTTGTTAAACGAAATGCTCAACAACCCTCATGATCAAAAGTACATATTGCCGTAACCCAATATCAATCCAACAATGAAAATAGCTCTTGGAAAACCCTTTAATAATTATATGAAATGAAGAAAAATGCCTTGCCCTGAACCAACCAATTTTGAGTTCAGCAATGATATAATTGATACATTGTTTAATGATGTCATTACTGATGAAATATTAAGAGCAACAAAATACATATAATGTGGTAAAAGCAGTGGAAATGATTTATTAATTCCAGAGTTTTATATTCATTTCATTGATTTAATTTTACCGATTATACGTACCATTTTAAACAAATATTTACAGATGGCCATTTCCCAGATTAATGGTGTGAATCAATAATTGTACCTATATACAAGATTGCGGAGCGCACACTCCCGACAATAATACCGATATATCATTACTCAACGTGTTAGGGAAAACTCATTAACGTATTATTACTTGTCGATTGACGTTTTTGCTTATAGTTTTGACAAAATAAGATAGCCACAAGGTTGTTTTAAAACGAGTTAAAATTGATACTGCGTTTATTTTGCAGGATTTGATTGATAAAAATAAACAAGTGTGTGTGTGGGGGGTGGGGGGGGGGTTAATGTATATAGCACAAGGCGATTTTCTAAATGCGTTTGACTTAGTCAGGAGACTAAGTTATTTGAAATACTGTCATTAAACAATTTATACTATATTTTATTTATACTAAAGTAAGAGATAAAGTTCGATCAAATGATAACATCATTTTAAATTAATTTGATTGTCTAACCGGTTTAAAACAAGGTTGCCTATGCTCTCCGATATTGTTCGTATTCTTTGTCAATGAGTCTATTAAACAAAAAGTAAACAGTGAACTGAAAGGAATTCAGCTCTTCCCTAAATGGCGAGGAATACTATGCCTACTACTTGCAGACGATTTGGCTTTAATGGTGTACACTTTAGTAGGCATTCAAAGAATACTTAAAAACCTATTAGACTTTACACAGGAGTTTAACTTTATGGTCAATACTTAGAAAACCAAAGTCATGGTCTAAAATAATGAGGGTAAACTCTCGAAGTAAAGTGATATTATAACAACGAACGTTTGGCTTCAAGTATGTTGCTGTTTTATTTTCACTACAACTATCATTTCCAAGAATGGCAAATGAACAGACAACTACCTGAAAGCGAGTACTTGTTTTCTTGTTATCACAATTATACAAACTTTATCAGAAATCATATTTAAAAATATATGATACAAACATTGCGCCAATATTAACATATGGTTTAGAAAGATGGGATACTAAAAACGTGACGCAATTGAATCTGTCTAAATATATGTATGTCAAAGATATAAGTGTGTCCCTCAAAAAACAAAACAAATATAGAAGTTCTTGGTGAGTGTGGAAGATTTCCGGATTATTTACAAACTACGAAAAAGTAATAAGACATTGGCGTATAATAAAACATTTGCCAAATGATAGGTTTGTGCGTCTTGTGTATAATATGCTCAAATATATAGAAATCAGGACACATCAATTGGAAAACACGGGTTAAACATAAATTGTGTTTAATTTATTTATATAACAGGGTATAGTTATTTATGGAAAAAAAACATATGTCCATAATGAAAATATATTTTTGACTTACCTTATGCAAAGACTTAAAGACAAATACTTGCAAGATTGGTGAAGGTTAATGTCAGAATCCCACAAAAATAGCCTATTTAGAACAGTAATTTGAACACGGATAATAGTCACGCATTATGCTTTAATAATGTAAAAACAAGAAAGTTTCGAAACGCTTTAGCTATGGTTTAGTGTTCAGCCCATATTTTAGAAGTAGAAACAGGCAGATATCGTAATATTCCTTATGAAAATAGATTTCATAAAATATGCCAACTAGAAAGTGAAACTGAGGACCATTTTATAATGAAATGTAGTTATTTTAATGATCTGAGGATAAACTCCCCAGCAAGTATGATATAAATCCGAAATTGCATAAATTTTATCTCTTACTGAACACAACAACAGAAAGGACTGTTAAAAACAATGTTCATCTTTTATGTTTAAAATTGCGGGATAATTTTGTAAATAATAATCAACTATAACAGGGTTAAAAACACCATACTGGAGAAATATTATTTATTAATGCATATAATGTTCTTCTCCTGCATATCTATCACTACAAATATTCTCTGTCAAATATCTTTGACATTTAACTTGTGCTCACCATTAATCTGTAATTGTCTAATTTGTATATGTTTGTACATTTTGTGCCAAATATTCTCTGTCAAATATCTTTGACATTTAACTTCTGCTCACCATTCATCTGTAATTGTCTAATTTGTATATGTTTGTACATTTTGGGGCCTCTATGATATTTGAACCTTGTTTTTTTATTGTTTTAAAATTCTGGAATCATACTAGGACGTTATGTGATGTCGACGTGTAGTCGAAGGATTGTTTGTATGTATTGTGCAGTTTTTGAATATCCTTGGGTGTCAATGATTCTTCCTGATGTGTCCATATGTAGTTTAGAGCATACAACTGTATACGACAATAAAACAATAAATAGGTGGTGTGGAAGTTCCTTATCCCCATTAGTTCTAAAAACGCCTGACCATTAAGTGGATAAATGTCTTTAGATCTAACACAGTTTGGGACAACAAATTGGGAAGATTACCCAAACCCCTTGTTCAAACTGTTTTAACTTCTTGTCATTAATACAAATTAAGACTAATTGGTTCAAACATATTTATTTCATGAAAATATTCAAATACATTTTATTTTACATTTTATATATTTAAGAATTTGATCGGAAAATTCGAAATACCTGATCAATACGTGGTTATTATTTGGTTAATCTTATTCAATATTTTTGTTTATAAAATAATTCTTATTAACGAAGTTAATTGTTCGAAATGCGTAAGGACAAAGCAATAATAATTGCCTTATATTTAACCGTTGGGTGTATTCTGCTATTATGTTTATCATACATATGGTAAACATAATTTTTCAAATTAAATAGTACACATCAACTGGTGTTTAGTGGTAAACACAATAGGAACAGCTTTGCCTAACGTATGGAATGTACTTCAATCAGCACAATCAATATACAATAAAGTTTTAGCATTTAAGCGATAAGCCATGCTACTTTAATAACTCACCAATACAGAAAATAACTAATGTGTCTTAAAACCGGTCTTTAAATATTCTTTAAACCTGCACACTAAGAAGACATTTTCAACACATCAATCAACTGGTAACCATACCAAAGCTTGTTACATTTGCTGATTAAAATACCAAACAAATAAACAATTTAAATATACATTGATAAGATCATGGCAAAACATCATTTTTTGTCCGAGAAAATATATCAGGAAGCCTTTTATGTTATCACTGTCGTAAAGTAGAATACTTTGGTCACATTCTTATTAATTGCCCGAATCTTCCTCAATTGTGTTAAAATATGAAAACCGCTTTTAAACATTGTAACATAGATAAATGCTTGAAATACATCGGCTACTTTATAATTTGTTTTACAATTGAATACAAAGGGTATCAGTAATGTCTTCAGCATCATTGAATGCCAAATAGGATATAACATATACAAGTCTTATCTTTTCTCTTAAAGCGACGGAAGTAAATCAATTCCCTATAAGAATGTATGGTTCTTTTTTTTATTCTGATCATTTAGTAGTCCAAACACAAAAAGTAGTACAAATAATCGATTCACAGTTTTCACAATTACCCCATAACAAAATGAAAGACATAACATATATATATAATTAAAAAAAACGTGTGCGGTTTTGCAATGGAAAATAAAATAAATCAAGTAAAGGCAACTGTGACAAATGCTAAATATAATTCTAAATTAAAGAAAGTATGATAATTTGTTCAGCCGCTCTAATGATAACATTTATCTCGACTTGACTGTGACTTCGTTAAGTAAATATTTGGGCTTTCGTTGTATTAAGATTTTAATTTCTCTCATCTTATTTCTGCGTCTCAAGACTTTTGGTAAATGTATATTTTGATTTGTTTTTAAGGCTATCTTTAAATGTTTTCTGTTGTTGCTTTTCGTGTCACTGTCATATCTGAAAGTGACCAGTATATTTATGGTTTGTTCTGCTTGGCAATACCTATTGCGTGTTTGGTAGTTCGAGTACGTCCTCGAACATTACCCTAAAAGCCGTTTGTAATCTTACTGGATTTTCTGCACACTAAAATGTTCGCGATCAATGTTGTGGGATACCACAAACTATTGATTGTATTCAGGTTATATTTATATCGTTAAAATCGCCTGTAGAGATGAAACATTTTATTATGTTTTCATAACTCGGTAACCTTTGCATGACCACAAGTTAAAAAGTTGGTAATGAAACTTGACGTTACCTGTTATTTAGCCTACCCGATGTATGAAATCGATCTGGTTGATCCGCCTCGGATACACGTGAATGGTGTTTCTTGCATACATTAATAAAAGCAGCATTATCACCGATCACAGCTCAAAAATCATATACATTGGAATAAAATCTATAATGTAGTTTTCGTCAATCATGTTTGATTGTTGGTTTGATTCCATCGAGCCAATGACCCAACGCGTTTTCCCGCGCAAACATTTTCTCGAACTTTGAATCACATTTAGACAATTCCTTCAATTTGAAACGCATACATAATACTTAATAAACGCTATCATTTTTTGAATTATGGTTTTCACTTTTGTCAACTGATCTTCTTTGTCACCGATGTTCATAAATTTTGATCGATATCGATTATGCAATCCGGTAAGATTGTTTTGCACTATCCGTGGTTCTCTATCGATTAGGTTGGTATTCAATATACAACTTAGGTTAATTGTTTGGTCATACATCATTAACTTCATTTACTGCATATGTCTGTTATTTATATGGAGTGATCCGAATAGGTACGACGTTCTTAAATTAGGTTCTTAGACAAGTATTGAAGATATCACTTGCGCACTGTAAAACAATGAAAACGAAAATGACAAGTACGCATGCCCCACCATGTGATGATATTATGTGACAAGATATAATTGTGACCATTTTGGTGGTTAAAATAAGAAAAAAATGCTAAATCTATTAAATAAGGTATTTTAATGCCTGGAAGAAATACAATTGTTTGGCTTCTTGGCTTGTTCAAAAAAGTTTAATGTTGTGAATGATGTTTGTATAAACTGCACCACAAGGCGGGTGCGTAGCTGTTAACCGGAATCACCGTTATGTCGAACAGAATATTGATAGGAAGACAAATATTTAAAGTTCTGATAATTGTGTCATACTTTTTTTAAACCATCAAAAGTGAACTATTTTGGAATGTGCGTTGTGAAACATGACTTGTGTTACAAAGGAAAAATGTACGTGCCAGATAAGAAACTTCCTTCCTGGATATCCATGCATTGTATTTGAGTTTGATAGAGTGACTGTCGTATTTTTCAGAACTTCCGGATGTTGTTGAAAATTCAATGTATGTCCCTGCCGGAAACATAACTCGACAGATCAATAATTTAGACGCAGATGCCGTGTATGCACAACCAAATAAAAATAAGGCGTCTTCGTCAGAAGATGCGTCGTTATACGCAGAGGTCAATAAATTAGCCAAAAAGAAGGGTAAGTCGATATAGTGTACGACATTGTTACTCTCAATAACGTGATTAAAAGTTGCTATAAATGTTTGCTTTGTTTTAACAAAAATGAACATTAAAATTATTCGGGTTAACTAAATCGACCGAATTATGAGTTTTTTGTCTGACAATATTTGTACAACATTATACATTAAGAGTTTATTCTATTATTTATGGTGCACAGAAAACATAAATCTCTGTAACTTGCTGTTCTGTCGAGTGACGTATTTCATTTTACTTTCATTGAAAGACTATTAATGCATTTCGCACGATATTATTTTAGCTGCTGAGAAGAAGCGTAAGAAGACAACATATGAAAACAAAGCATTTGATTTAACGTACGGAAATCATGAGACGCCAGAGAAGAAGGTTGTGATTATATTTACATCTTGGCTTTTTGATAACCTATTTAAAATAAACGTTGAATCACAAAATACAAAGTAAAACATAGCGCAAAATCCTACAAATCCGGGAAGAAACAGTACTTTTCGTTACTTTGGTACATTTTATTTCTTTTCGAAAAACATACCGCACAGTTCCAAGTAGTATATTAAGTCTAACTCTCAATCCTATCGTGGTGTCTTTTGTTGTATTACATATGATTATCGACCTAGTCCGAGCTTTTAATCCACAATTTCAATATTTAGTGTATGTTTTTATCGAAACCAGAAAAACAATACGCAATTGGACATGTCTACATTTCCAAAAAAGAAATCAATGTATACTTATTGTCGAAGTTTTATGAGATTTTACCAAGGACTGATAAGGATTAAATTTAGCACAGAGCAGAAAAATGTACAATTTCTGTTTAAAATCAATGAGATTAAACACAACAATTAACCTTCTGATATTATAAAATGTTGGTTTTTATACGTACAATCAGATTGACTTAAAAGTTCAGAAGCTAACAATATGATATCAATACCACAATAACTTTGTTGCACAAACTTGTATGAAACACTCTGCCCTGTTGGCATACCTCGTTTAGCACTTACTTTCAAATGTAATTGAAATATTAAAATCAACGGTAAAAATGATGGTTTAGGGCTATTTTCTGATGTTTCATCATCAATTCTGCAATATGCAGGGCCAATATTCTGGAACTATAAACATATATACAACGAAACTTATTTTTTGACAAAAGATGTATATTCGAATGATAAACAAGTTATTTGAAACAGTAATATTGATATCCTTTTTTTCTGTTTAAAATCAATTTTACTATTGAATTAAGACGTAAATGAATACGGGGAAAGGAAACGTTGTAGTAAAAATACGTTCTTTATATTTTAGAAAAATGTGAACAAGGATGGACTTGTCTACGCAGACTTAGATTTTCCTAAGGCACCCAAAGGACAAAAGCCTTACATACACGGCCTCGATGACATGACTGTGTATGCAGAAGTTGATTTATCACAAAAGGCTGACCGTTTGCCAGACAGTGACGACGACGCATCGGACGGAAAGAATATTGGCATGCCAGTGAATAAATAATACATGAATGATAACTGAGATTTAAATTATGTCTAATAAACAACCTTTATTTTATAATGACATATACAGATAGTGCATGCATTTGTTTGCATGAATACAAGGGCGGACACTCTGTTTGCCAAATCTAATCAGAAAAAAACATATTTCGGTTGAAACAGTTTATATGAAACGAGATAATTAAGTAAATTGGAATTGAGGTTTGTATCGACTCTATTGTGATAGGGTGATTGTTCGTCGTAGTCCATCGTCCGTCCGTCCGTCGTCAACATTTTCTTTCAAACAACTTCTCCTCCTAAACAACGGAGACAATTTCAGATTCCTTTAAATAAAAGTTGTTTCATGCATAACTCTGGTTGCCAAGGAAGCCGACAGGAAAAACCTTTAAATATTTTCTTCTTAGAAACTGCAGGCCCAATATCAACATAATTTCACGAAAATGCTCCTTATATCGCTTTGTATCATATTTCGCCACCAATGTTGATTAGTAAAAAACAACAAGGCCGCCAGAGGGCGGGGCTTCGTTTCACTATATATATCTATATGGAAAACTTGCCCGATTTTAAAATAATTTCACTGGAATGTTTCTTAGGTGACCCTATATGAATTTTCTTTATCTCATTTTGATTCGTAATAATACCTGGCCACCAGGGATCGGGGCTACTTTTCACTATATGTATGTTCGAAAATTTCGTAATCAGAATCCGCTGGCCTGATTTTAAAATAATTTCACAAAACTGTTCATTATGTGACCCGCTATCAAATGTTTTTAGCCTATATTGATTGGTAAAAGACATGGCCACCAGAGGCGTAACCTTTTCATACTTATTCTGTTTGGAAAACTTTAAACTCTTCTTTACAGTAACTATTGGCCCAATTTCAAAATAATTTCACATAAATGTTCCTAGGTTAAGTGTCCATATTGAAAATCTTTTCTTCAGAAAAATGACCCAATTTCAATATAATTTCACAGAAATGTTCCTTAAGTGAGCATATATCGAATTTCGTCACCCAATTGAGATTCATAAAAATGGCCACCAGGGGCGGGGCTAGTTTTCACTTTACATCTACATGAAAATCACCTAAACACGTTTATCAAAATTATGAAATAGTTGTTATGAATTTATTTCTTTTGGTTTGTAATATAGTCAGATGTTTTTAAAAATATATATTTTTACTTAATATTAACATATCTTTGCAATAAAATGACGCTTTCAACAAGTAAGTAGATCATGGTTATATCAAAGTTTCATTTCTATGTTTTGGAGTCTTCAAATAGTTTGAACCCTTGTTTAACATCATAAAATATAGATCAGTTGGACTTGAATTACACACTACAAAACAATGGCGTGAGTTAGGCTCCCTTTCAAATTGCAATTTGAGAACATACGATTTCTATCCAACAATAACTCATGTAAGTGCCGACGCATTCAAATAGCTTTTTAAAACATACTTTACAGGTCAACTTTGACATGGTTGTAAACCACTAATGTTATACGGTGGTATGCTCCCTTTTCAACTTGGAATAAAAAACAACAACATAAACATACCTAATGACATTAAAATAGATCTAAATGATGTTTGCTACACGGATATAAAATAAAACAAAAACAAGTTGTGTTCGACTTTGGTTACAATCCGCCAATGTTTGACGGTGTTAATGCCTTTTTTCAAAGAAACCGTAAACCATTTCTATGTCCAGGTGGCCTATTGGGATACTTGTCTCTCCTGTGACAGCTCTACTTGAACGTGTTTCTAGATGAACCTTTACTTAACTGGGTACGAGTACTTAAATATTTCATTTAAACTGAATTCTTGAGAGATATATGGTATCCATGATATGTTGCTAAATATTCTATGTTTCAGTTGTCATAAATCATTTTGTTTCATAACCGGTTGCTTTTTGATAACATGATGTTCATTTATTTGTTTTAAGGAAACTTTCTAAAAACTAGTAACATGTTGTCTGATGTATTGTTGTGCTTATATGTGTAAATAAAACATATATAAAACTGTTGTTAACAAAGTCTTGTGTTAATTTGGCATCATCCTAATGTTATATTTCGCAAACTTCTCATTTTGTAAATAAGATACATCGACTTGTTTCGTTTTTATAAAGTCTGTGCTATGGATGATTATTACATTGTGCGTTTAGTTAAATATAAACTGTTGAGTTCGTCGCGGTAGTTTCCATTTCGTCATTAAATTAATGCACTGTTTAAGACTTTTGATACTCTCTTAATGGCTATGATATGTTACTAGTATATAATTAAACAAATAAAAAGATTTTATATAATTTACAGTTCGATTCCTCCTTCGCCTCTCATAGTTTAGTTTGATAAATTAATTACTATAGAACAGGATGAGAACATTTTTCGACTAGAGGGCATTTAAAGAACAATGCACACTGCAGAATATGGTTGAATATACGCGAAAGAACGGTCCTTACATCTTGAATATACGAGCGTGTTCGGACCCGTACACACAACATGTAAGGGACTCGTACATCCAACGTGTAAGGGACCCGTACACCCAACGTGTAAGGGACCCGTATACCCAACGTGTAAGGGACCCGTACACCTAACGTGTAAGAGACCCGTACACGAATACGTATACGGAACACCACGTGTACGGACTTCCGTATATCCATCCACGCAACGTGACCGGGATTGGAATACAGACCCCATACACGTATGGATGTACGAAACTTCATGTACACGCAACGTGTATGGATGAATGTACGGACCTTATACTGGATGGACCTTGGTAGGGTTTGACCGTGTTAGACACGGATGACAAGAAGTAACAAATACATGCTGGTTTTTATAAAACATCATTAATAGACATATGAAAAGCTACTATTTATATAAGATTTGAATATAACATGTTTGAGTAATCGATGTTAAATGTCATTCTAGATCTGCCTTAACATAATCACTTCATTGTGGCATTTGCTCAGACAAGATGTTGTATTATTAAAATTCCCCTGTCTTGTCAAATAACAATTAATACCGGCTGTTAAAATAAACATCAAGAAAACATTACACAACTTATATGAGTTCCATTCTGTGATTTCTTGGCTTCAGGCATTAGTTCAAATTGCGCACGGACATCAGGTCACTGAAAAAAAGAAATTATACAAACACAACAAGCTTACGGCTTACAGACATTCGAAATGCAGATTTGATATAATACAGCAATATGGCAAAATCATCACCATGAAGTTAGAAAACCCCGTGATAGAAAAACCATTAGAAAATGTGACGCAACCTATATATGTCTTAGTCTAGACTTGTTAAAGTTCACTCTCAAAGCATTAAACACTGTAATCTTTGGCAGTTGTTATAGCAATAAAGATCCGTTTTACTGTGGCCTTTGTGCTTGAATTGAACCTTTTTATGTCAAAACGGTCAATCTGTGAGAGTGCAGCTCTAAACAATTCAACCAGTCAATTCCCAGATGTGATGATAATACATAAACATAAATCTTTGTTGTACATGACATTTCTATGAAATATTGTCAATGTATGCCAACTAATATTTAATCAAAGTAAATTCAATACATGGCTTGTATTAATTCACAAAGGAATACCTATTTGTTATTTTGTTTCCCCTCAAAATTGTATCAGTGAGCCGAAAATTGTCTAATGTCAAAATGTCAACCTTTTAGATTTCCCTCTTTATTCTGATGTGCATTTATTCTACTTAAAACTTATCTTAAGCTCACAATGTTGTACCTTAATTAAAATAACAAGCCCACAGTTCACCAGAGTTAAAGTTTAGCCGGTTGTTCAACGGTTCATGTTCGAATTATAAATACCAATGCACGATTCCCAGACATGATAACTAACTAATAATCGAAGTCCCATAAAAAAATAAATAACAGTTATTTTATTATATCTTATAATATTCTAGCTCGTAGTCTAACCACATTATTGTTGGGTATTATTCCTTGTTGCTATTTGGTTCATGTAATGTTACAGATAATATCGATTCTCGCGAGTTCTGCATCCCGCTGTTACGATTAGCTACCTAAGCAACTGTAAAAAACCTGTAAAAGACCTGTGATTTTTCATGATTTTACCTCTGTAATTCAAAGAATTACAGCAGGAATTCACTTCAAAGTTCATTTACAGGTGTAGTAGACCTGAAATACAGGTGTAAACGACCTTTTATATGGCGCGAAATATTTAAATTAGGCGTAATTCTCATATATATTTTAAGGTGTTAATTCAGATTTACAGGTGTACAATTTATATGCGTATTTTAGATTTACAGGTGAAGAATATAAAGGCGTAGTTTCGAATTTACATGTGTAGAATTTACAGGCGTAAATTTAGATTTACAGGTGTAGAATATACAGGCGTAATTCTAGATTCACAGGTGAAGTATATACAGGCGTAATTTCAGATTTACAGGTGTATAATTTACAGGCGTAATTTCAGATTTACAGGTGAAGAAAATACAGGCGTAATTTAACATTTACATGTGAAGTATATACAGGCGTAATTTCAGATTTACAGGTGTAGATATTACAGGCGTAATTTTAGATTTTCAGGTGAAGTATATACAGGCGTATTTTCAGATTCTACAACATGGCTCTAAACATATATTTAAAACAATTTTTTTTTCAATGAATGCCCTAGAAGAAGAAATATTTAAGTAAAATAAACTGATCTGTTGGGTTTCTTCATATTCATTTTCAGCATCACATGAAAGCTTTACATGTTTATACATTTAAATAGCACAGTTATTATTCGCATGAAAAAGCTTTTTTAAAATGTAAAACGTGATGACCTGAACAGGACTCATTTTCGCTGACGACGTCACACACACACACACGCACGTACGCACGCACGCACACACGCACGCACACAACACGCACACATACAGACACACACACACACACACATGTATATTTACCCAACTTAAGCTTTGTTTGTTGGCCTCTTAATGATATCTATTTCAACAAATGGTAATCGGCAGGTTGTAATTTGGCATTATCCGATTTGCAAAAGATCTCTTATCACATCATGCAAGATCCACTGCCTTTCAGCACTAAATCATTCACCAAATATCGTCTCTGCAAATCACCAAGCTCTGCTTGGCAGTTTTTCATGATGTTTATTTTCTCTTCTGTTGCATCAACAAATTTTCTGACTTTAATAACCCCTGGCTTATAAGAAGATACTTCAAATGGATGGTGCTTAGAAATGTTTACGTTTTGCCCATCAATTATTTTATCATTTATAACAGCATTTACAAAATCGAAGTGTGAACACTAAAAAGAAACACCACTCTGCTACCAGTTGATTATTGTCATATCGCTCCCTCTCTCAAACGTTGTTTACCAAAACATCATACAGCGTAAACGAGGACTTCATTAAAAGGATTAGGGTCCATCGTACAGAAATAAGCAAACAATTGGTCACGAGAATATAATAATGCCCACCAATGAATTAAAATAATATGGTTATCGAGAACACCTTAAGGTTAAAGTGATCGTGATCAATACACTCGTGTCTATAAGATGCTGCCAGCATACAGGGAGCCAGGATCCAAATGGTGCTAAAGGAGAGCACGTGGTCGGACTAAACAGGGTGACAACATACGAATACAGCAAGACGGGATTCCATTTGGAGAAAATATTTCGATAGTGACTAAGGATACTTTCGGTATCGATAAGGGGAGCGGCAAAAGCGGCTACCCATTGTCTTTCTTCACAAACTTGACATTTTCATGTGCTACAATTCGGCAGATCTTAACTAATATAACAATGAGAGAATGAGCTAAATATGCAAACGTTAAACAAGTTTCGGATACTTGAATTATTGAATATTGATATGGCTTCCCTTATTTATCTGTTATAAGAGAAAAATATTTCAATGCCAAAAAATAAATACCAAAATTGATTTTTCTGAGTGGCCTGCGATTACAATGCACGCACCAACGATCGTTCAGACTTTATACCACATGGTTATCTGAATAGTGTGTTCAATGCACAAGTATATAATAACTCTGATACCTTAAGTTTAATAGAAATATCAATGAGACTGAGCGATACAATGCATTTAGAAAAAGTTAATTGGCTTATGTTGTACCTGTATGTACATAACTATTTATTAACGGTAGTCATCATAATGATGAAGCAGGAAATATTGCAGTGAAGCTCATTATCATATAGCCTCTTCAGCTTCTTTTGTACTGGAAATTCAATAGTTTTGATTTTGTCCTCTTGCGACTAAAGTATAAAATACAATACAATGCAACAATGATGAAACACAAAAAATCGAGTGTTTAATTTAAACTGGTTTAAAAAGTGTTTTATCAAATATATCTCTGCAGGTCAGTTTGAATAATTATTCCTTATATTATCGATTTATACCGTTGTTCAATTTTCAATTAATTAAAAAGGATATAGATAAATCCATAACGAAGTATAAATGCCAAGAGAACGCGTCGTACGGCGTAACAAAAGAAAGTCACTCGACAATTTAAACAAACCAAAATTGTGGAACCGATTCAGTTAATAAACATTGAAACAAAATTAATATTACGCTTATAAAGGCCCTTATATAATGAATGGTATTAATATTTACAAGCAAGCTTTCGAGAATATATGTAAATAAAAACAAATTTAGTATCAGAATTGTAGGCGTTAGGTATTAATACAAATAGTATATACCCTAGTTTGTTTTGGTTGACAATAAAGCGTAAATCTGACCAGACTAAATGAAGCCTTACAAATGGATTGACTAGATTTTAAAGACAAGTATAAGTCTGTCGATGAATACGCTTACTATAATAATGTAGTAAATTTTGAAATTGAAAGATTGCTTTATTCGCTTATTACATATCAGAACATAAAGAGAAAATTTAGAAATTCAAAATCATTATAGCTCATGGTATAGTCGCTGAATTCGTAAAGAAGACAATATCATCAATTTATTTATAATAAGTGTACTGAATATAGTATTTAATAAAAACTATTCATCTGATGAATTCCAGACAGTTTGGGCACTTATATAATTACACTCATATGTAACATAAACCTATTTATCGAGTAGTAGTAGGCGCACGTGCAATCACATGATCAGGTTCGCCACAGGTCAAAAGCAGGGGCATTGGGAGTGGAGAACGACCTAGATGGGTGCATGTTTTATACTATTTATGCAATAATTATTAAATTTCGACAATTGTTGAGTTAATAGGAAATGAACAAGTATATCTTTATATAGTATATGTACTTACATGCTCACATGGTATTGTCATTTGCAAAATTGTTTGTACATCATCAAATATGATTGAAAATCTTAAAGTAATAATACGTGGTATATCATCTTAGGTTAACTTGGGAGGAAAAGTGCGTCGGTGTGGCGCTCTAACCAACAATCGGCGGATCACATTCACGCGCTCTAACCGACTGAGCTAACCAGGCATCTGGTTCTCACACACACATACACACTTCTTATTTCCATATTGTATGTTAAGTAAAACTTGGAATATCATTGAACAATTATTTCAGCACTGATCAGGACGGCATCCGGATAAGTAGTTTAATAATGCTCGGTGTATTCCTGCTTCCCAGAAATACCCACAGTGTCATTTATCAAACTATTGAATGTAATGAGTACAACAGTACTGCTAATGAAAATTAAGGTATTGATAACCTCTCACAACTGTATCTTTCAACTTTTTTTATTACAACATTGTTAATTATTCACTGCGAATATTAACAAACATACATTTGATAATTTCCTGTTGAAATCAATTTTTGTACTTAATTCTGATTGGTTGTTTTATCTGGAGGCTTATTTCTAGAAAATATTTCCGGGCTTATTTTTAACCGACCTTTGTTTGTCGTGCCTGAGATATTTCGTATGAAAAATAAAAATGTCCAGATTCTCCATATTTTGGGTCAAACTCACCAGAACTGATGTCCATGTGAGAGGCCACGATAACGTTCCATGGCCGGGAAATAAACCCGTGACCTCTTCGTAAACATTTAATAGTTTTTATTCATTTCAGGACTATCAAACATGAATATATCGGCACTACCAACAGCAAAACGGAAATTAGCGAATACAGCTAGTTAGTCAAGCATAAAGAAATTGTGGTACTGAAAAAAATCAAAATCAAAAGAAGCCAATAGACAGAGGTAAAACAAGAAAGATAGAGTTAAATTGTGGAATTTTAAATCGTGATGATTTCTAAAATGTAGATAGAGTATCTGATTGTAATTTGGCCAGTTGACATTGTTCAATCATAGAATATTGTTGTTTGAATTAATTTTGAAATTTGTGAAATGAAAAATAAATGAGATAACTTAACAAGTAATATAAGAGTAAATATCTTTATTATATATTTTTGAAATTTGATAAAAAGTCTACCGATTTTAAAAAAAATGTTTGAAATAGGACTAAAGGCATGTAACTCATGTAAGAAAGCCTTACATTCAAATTCAAAGTAAAAATAGATGGATTTCTTTTTTTTTCAAACAAAACAAAATTCATCGATGAAAATTCACTGCCAATTGCCAATGGATGCGGTATATATTTAAGTAATCTCATGGGCGGTGCTATAAGGTATGTGTTTGTCAAAGCCAAGTTTTCTGAAAGCAGCAAGTGGCTTAATTTACATGTCACAGATGGGGATATTGATTCATCTCAAAGTTCAGGCTTTTCAGCCAATATCAGATGTGCCATGAGGCACATTGTGTCCCATCGGAACACTTTAGTGTTGAGCCCCATAAGTTAAACATGTTATGCCAGAAATATGTTTACTGGGTCTGTTTGGTAGGCCATCAACGCTTACATAATTGCGACTTTGCATATATGTATTAGCCTTATCAATAACAACGTTTGCGTTTTGAGGCCGTAGGAGGAATGATGACGAACCAGCCAGCCCGAGCTTGAATTGGTAAACCATTACATGTGGTAAGTATTTAGATGGAAACTTATTATATACTCATCATGGATATACACTAATAAATATCAGAAAAAACGATGGTCTTTTTTCCATTCTAGTGCAGATCAGTCGTTTTCTTCTCTGCTGACGTCACGCCAAAGACATATCATTCCTCGAAATTTAAATGACATCATAAAACAAATAAATGTGTCATTTTAATGACATTTATAATGAAAGCATACGTCGTTTTAGTGATTTAAACAGTAATGTAAATAAAATAAGGTTTAGCACTTTGTTTTGACCCGGATGTCAAATTCGACCATCTCGTGATTTTTTGCAGAGTCGAATTTTGTGAAGCCAAAACTTGAGCACTTACCTTAACCCTAACCACTTACCTTTAGTTTAAGCTATACTGTTCTCTTTATTCCTAAATGATTTTGTTACGTTTGTCGAGTGTTTGTGGCTGCAGCTTTGAGGTAATATCCTTTTCTTATGTAAGTGATGAACATGTTATTTTAGTATTTAACATTGATTTGTGTTGTGGAACTATTAACACATTTTGTACGCTCTTTTAAAGTGAGCATTACATGAAATTCATTCATGCATGCATATTCTTTAATTAATACATGTTCATTCATTTGTTTTAAAGTGAAATACCGGAAAACTTTTCAAGGCGAAGGGTGTCAAGAGTGTGACGGTTACATTATGTTAGTGCCCTTTTCTTCTAAACATCCTAAATATACCTAAATACCTTAAATGCCCTAAAACACAATATTATTGTTTTTGTTTGCTGATCTGCAGAGACTTTCAATAACAAGAATCTGCTTGTCAAAGATTGGTTTTGAACAGAATACCATAACTTCTCAGGGCACGGCCTGCCGAGAAAGGAATATTGTCTCTAAGTAAAAAGAAATTTTAAGCATGTGCAGTTTTGATTCCTCCAAAATGCTTCTTTTTAATAAATTAGTGGAGTTTAACCTAAGAATTGTTCAAAGATGCACTCTTACTCCCAAACAAGATTTACCACAATTAATAGTATTGTTTTAATATTCTAAGAAAGATGAATAAATGTCGAAAACAATGGTTGTTATTAAGGAAACCGAGTAAAATTTGAAATAAATGATTTTCCGATCAAAGTACATTTCAGTAGACATATCTACATCGTAATCAGTGTAGAAATTCAACATTTATCGGTGGACTTTTATAATACTAATCTTGTACCATAGGTACAACATGTGATTGTCACTAACACATGTGCCAATGCCTTTGCCGTTTTGTGCGCTAATAAATGTTTTGCACGAAACTGCATGTCACACATTTTGTAGTGATCAGTTCTGACAAGTATTTGTTCATAATTTTGCAGAAACTATTTCCCTGGGTCAGGTTATTAAGATGTGAACAAGAAGTGCAGAAGGAGTGGCTGGTATATTTCGACATATGCATGGTTAACACACTATCTTTATCTAGCTAACCATAATGTTTTCTCACAACCCCGCTGTCAGCGTCTTTATTTAGACCTCCTTTACAAGCCAGGTTTCTATATAACAAAGTTAATACATGATGTTGTACAAATTGACAGTTATATATTCTGTTTCGGTATCAAGTGAACATCTATTTCACTCAAACTAACAGCAATGAACTTAATGTGTCAGCATATCTGTCAAAAGCTGTTTTAACTTTATAATACATTTTGAGATTTCCTGCATTGTAAGACTGCAATTATTCGTAGTTATTTTAGGCTAGAAATTTGATAGTAGTGACCTGTTTGAAAGAACTGAAACTATTTATATATTTTACACTTTTGTACAGGTCATTTGCCACCAAAGCAGGAGTTCATTCCTATCTTACTTCTATAAGCATGCAAGTGACCTTACATGGCTGCCCTCGGTGATTCGAGCTAGCCCCGGAAGTTTGAGTCATGTGGAGTATGTATTACCTAATTTTGTGATCGATACGCTCGCTGATTATTGGGAAGACGATTATCAAGCTGCACAAGGGTCGTTTGAAAGCGGTTATTTTTGTCTGCAAATTTTGCATTTTGTTCAGCGATAGGAAAACACTGTTTGGAATGGGCAATGTTTTGCATTCAGCTCAAGAATGAATATATAGCATCGACATTAGTGTTAAACTCAATTATACAGCTATATGGTGTCTCGGTTGAAATTTCAATTAGATGTTACAAGTCAGTCCTAGCAAAAAAGTGCAATTCCCTGTTACGAAGCATATTCTGCAGCCAAGTATCCGGCGGCAAGCATAAACTGCGACAAATTAATTATCTGCTTTTAAGGATTTGACGATCACGGACAACACATTTTCTTTAAGCGTTTTTTTCGGCAACAGTAGCATCAAACTTTGTAAGTCTGTCAGAATTGCTAATATGACCATTCATCGTCTAGTGAGTATCAAGGTTAAAACTGGATGATAGTCTTGATTTTTATATGAACCTTGCTGTTAAAACAAATCCCTCAAAATTATCCATACCCTGTTACATTTTCTGACTATCAAACTCCTTGCGTTTCAACCCAAAACATATTTCTCTTCAATAAATTCCTAAATGTCGTCAATAACAATACTCTCCATATGGTCATTGAAAAAAACATTAGACTTAGAAATATTCCCCGTAGAAAGTTGTTAAATACTTCACTGAATTCAATGAATTCAGCGTCAGTTTTATGCTTGCTAGTCCAGAATACCGGGAAATAGTTATCAGCATTTTTAACAAACCTTTCAGCCCGACTCATGTCTTTTGGTGTTCTTAACAGCAAATGTAAAAATATTAATGACCTGACTTAACACAATATATTTCGATTTCTACATTTAATCAATCAAAATGCCTTTGCTGGTTTCGACGACTAATAATAAACTAGCTTTTAGAGTAGTGTAGACCTATTTTCAATATATGGTGGAAATGAGTGTATGCAAAACAAGATAGAAATAATAAAAATCAAGCAATATTTTCCACAAAATTATGTAGTTTGCAAAAATGAAAATCAATTTCGTTCAAAAAGTTGTCATAATGGATGCCATTATGTCGGCACCGATATGTAAAAAATAATGCCAATCGGCGCTTTAAAATACTAAAGTCACGGATGGATAGGTTATACAACATATTTTCCTCTTTATTTCATGTCTGGATCATACAAAGGAGCCACGACGTTACGAGACAAGTATTGTAAATATTGTTATGTTTATAAATTGTTGCGACAGGTAAATATTCTAAGTAATTGTATTAATGGTAGAAGATTAGTTAAAGCATTGACCTTGTACAATGATGTCTGAATAGTATTACTACTAGAAGTTTTAACATTGGTCTTATATGCTAGTTTCTCCTTGATAAGGCTTGATTGCATTTGAATACTATTTGTACCATTCTTTCGTTGTCCTGTCAAAACCATATAGGCCCTTGTTAAACATGAAGATTTTCGATATTGCACACTGATATTACATAAATATACAATTACCTATGTCTATTATTATCCAGAAACTGCCTTGGTTAGATACATTTTCATTGGATCAAAACTGGTTTACACAAAAGAGCGCATGGCTTTATTTGTGAGCAATTCATATAGTAATAGGAATAAAATATAGTTCTTTAAAAATTGAACAGGTTTTACTCAACAAATGACTTTAAAACTGGAATTTACCATTGCTTCTGTTGTCATTTGAAACAAATAACAAACTCTATTTATAATTTGAATTAAGTTTAGATAAAATAAAACAACACGAAGGCACGTGTGTATTTCTCTGATATGCAATAAAACAGATATTACTATTTTTCAGTTGTGCTAACCAACACAAAAGCATTGAAATAACATTTGCTTTTATTTATATTTCAGAATAATAGATCTACTACAGACAATTTCACTTAAGCAACAAGTGTCTCCTCCAAGTGGAAAAATAAATGTCGCTTCACTCCTGAAATCCTGTATGACAAGCAGTGCTACTTGTCATGAGATAAAAAAAGAAGTCAACCATGATGTTACAACTTTAATGTTACTTACATTATTTTGAATTGTATTTGCTTAGTTACAGCGTCCTGATTTAACAGATCAAAGTCTACAAATGTTCATAAGTAAAGGATAATGAGTTTCACATTTATATTAACATGCTTTTCTTTTGATATTATGAAATTGGTTGTTTTAATATTTCGGTTCAGTTGTCCTTATCAGTTGAACATCGATGCCTCAGAATGTTTTCATTAGTGTTTTCTGTTTTTTCCCCCACAAAAACATGGTATTGTTGCAGCCATGGTATGCACAGCGTTAACTTTGGCTGTATGTCGGAAACAGTTCTAAAAATTCAAATGTAGTAACAATGTTGTTGTTTTTTAATATATTTTCTCTTGCGAAAGAGTTGAAGAGAGTGCAAACCGCAATTAAAAGGTTTAAATGTTCTTGTTATTTTGTGAAGACATAAGTATGTTCGCTTATTACCGTAAATTGTTTATATCTGTAATTTTTTTTCTGTTATGGAATCTATTATTGTAATATGTTTGTTTTATTTTATTACGACTTAACCCCCAGCAAAGCTATTAAAAAGTGTATTCGTATAGGATAGACAACGAGTGGACGTATCTATGACATATAAATGTCATAGATACGTCCACGAGGTGTCTATCCGACTTAGACCACGTAAACTAAAGCGAGGAGGTTTGGTTCTTGTTTTTCAATCTAAAGACTCATAAATTCCAAATACCATTTAACTCTTTATACCGCAGACAATGCGTATTCTGGTTTGGCCCAATCACGAATTTTCTATGGTTAGAGAATTAATAGTTTCCGTACACATTGCAAGGCAAGGATTTTAACTTATTTGATTGCCATAACTGGAATTTGCCTATCGGAATTACGTTAAGAGTCCAAGGTCGGAATAGTTTTGAAACGGGTGGTCCAAAAACTAAATTGAATATTATTTTCTGCTTTAATATAATTGGTATTGAAATCGACATGAAAATAATTTGTATTTTTTCTTTTACATCAAAAAGGGTTCATGTTTTGAAGTTTTTATCTTATAAACGCTTTCAAAGATTTTCAGATGTTGGAATAAAACTCACCGAAAAAAATTGGTATGGCCTTACAAATAAATGCACATTTAGTTTGATTTGTAACTTGTGGGCAAGATGTTATATTCTTTTTCAGTATTACTGACTGTTGTTTAGATGTCAGTGTTTTTCGTAAATATGGCACAGTGGTTGGGCGAGTCTTTGGGTTATAAGGTTGACTTGATATTTATACATCGGACGATTTACCACAGTCGGGGTTGAAAACGCCGTCCTTGGAATTTATGTATGCCTGGACGTTTTTACGCAATCATCAGGTTGTCTAAATATCCTATGAGCTCCCGCAAACACACCATGCCCGACCCTTACCTGGTGGGGCTAAACTTATATAGATGCATTCCGTACTCTTAAATAATAGTTTTGTCGTGAACGACTCTAGTTAGGGTTTTGATCACTTTATTTGTGTCATAATACTTTTCATATTACACTTTTAGACGGAATTCACAACGATCATTATAATCAATTTGCAACTGGCGTTGGATCGTTTTTCATTGTTCTTTATCTTATACCCGCTGTTTACAGTATGAAGGTTCCATTAAGACGAAACAAATACCTCTTGATAAACGCCAATCAATAAAACTTGATAACTGTATAAAGTTTTCATTATTAGCATATAAATAAATCAAGACCGTTGACGAATGTGACCTGTACGAACTATACTGTAAATCATGATAGTTGTGTATAGCATTGAATCTTTTTGAATATGTAACTTAACCCAAAGAGGTAACAACTTATTTTAGACACCTTAATAGTGAAAAGACCAACTAAAATAATGTTAAGCTACTCAGGTACCACTACTCAGGTACCACTGATTTCGTTTATTTACATCCCAATTTAGTTTTTGTTCCAGATTCAAATAGTGTTTCCAGTTTGAATAATGTAAGTTCAACCAAAACATGCGTTTAAAGAATATTCAATGATAATATTTAGACCATGAAATAAGTTTTAAAAATAGGTGCCCGATAAATTACAGATAATTTTTCTGAAAAAATACTCTAGCAAATTTTTGGAATAATCAAATATTCTGGAATTAATATTTTTTGGTCTTTAAATAATTCTTTAGATTTAGTAAATGTTTTTGAAAGCAGACGATATAAGGTCTCAGTGCTTATTACTTATGACTTGAATGCTCTATACATCTATTCCACAATCTTTAGTTACAAAAAAATATGACTCCTCTTATCAAAAAAAACCCGGATAGAGTTGGGATCGCTAATCATTGAAATACTTGGGGTTTACCTATTAGTTTAATATTTTTTGTTTTATCATTAAGTTTTCTCAAGTTAATGCATACTTTGATAAGATTTACCTTTTACGTTTTTTCTGTATTCGTGATTGTTGGGATAAGAGTAAAGTTTGTGCACGTACACTGGTTTAAACCCCCGGTTAATTTACATTTCTCAATTTTCATTTCTCTATATTGACTTGGCTCTGTGATCGTGCTAATATGCAATGTACTATATGTACACAATTTACCGATGACAGTTAATCACATGTATAGCAAAGATAATAATTTTGGATTTGTGGAGCACTTTGATCGTTTGCAGAAACTGTACTTTCAACATGCCTCACAAATAGTACAATTGTGTTCAAGGTACTGACCTGAACTGCATTATGCAATAAGTTACAATAACCACATGTTCGCGAAAACATTATAAATTATGAGTTTGAGTTGAACGGTTGTACCGTCAATACACACGCGCACGGTTCCTCTTGTTGACATATCCCTGTACAATGGTTAGTTCTTTTAAGAGTATAGCTCTTATATTTGAACTCGTTAACATTTAAAGCGGCAAAGTTGTAAGTAGCATTATATACATAGAGGCTTTGCCGAGTTTTTTGATCGTTTTTAAATGACGAGTTTAATACATTTGATAAAAAATAATCACGAATGGTAGATTCTATTCATGACATAACTCAATTACCGTCGAAATCTAGGTCAATTTTTTCAATACACATTCTCTTGTCCTAGAGTAAAGAATTTACATCGAGTGTTACTAGGATGCCTCATCCGCAGGAAAGACAATAGTATGACATAAAAACATTTTATTTACAATAGAAACATAATGCATGTCTCAATTATCAACTGATTTTCAAAGGTTTCAATTAAAAACAAAAAAGAACATATTTCAATCCATTTAAATCGAGCAAATCAATAATAAGAGCAATGGCATAATTGCGTGACGTCATTAGTAATCACGCGAGTGTGTACATGTCATTTGGCGGTTGATGTTTGAAAAGACCGTAAGACAGCGACAGAATAGCTTTTAGTAGTGCGAATTCGCTTTTGAGCTGTTGGAATACATAATTGATTTTAGTCATTTTGATGGATATGCACAATGAGTTTTATCTTTGTGAATTGGAACACCAAAAATGTTGTAAAATCCAACATGAAAAGACAGATTTCATGTGGAATCAGTGACTGTGTGAACTTGCGCATTGCTGGCGAACTGTGTGCATATACTGAGCATTGTACAGGTATATTTATGGGATGTTAGATATTTCCTTGTGTTGATTTGAATTAATGTGGCTATGGTTGTTTGAAGATGCAATGTTCTTGTGTCCCGATATTTGCATAATCTGGTTCGCAGGAACATTGTTGTCATTCATGATTCAATTCCTGGACGAGTTTTTTTCTAGCGCTGTCAGCGGGTCGTTTGTTTGGATTTAGCACACCATTTGTTTCCTCGTGGAGCTGAGTTTGTTGACATCGACAAAATTTCTATTGAAACATTGTTTCTGATGGGTTTTTTACGTTTTTTGACAGCGCGTATGAATATATTTTTCTGTGATGCGGTTACCTTATTTGCATAGTTATTACACTAGTTATATATGAAAAATATTGCATGGAATTATATCACTTCTGCGCCGTAAGTTATGTTATAAATTGGAATTAAAGTATAGTACAGTGCTGTGTAGCTGGTAAAAATGTCATGATTAATTCAACTTATTAGAAAAAAAATAAGAAAGTATTTGCTAAGATAAGGCACCTTATTTATCATGAAACTTAAATACTACTATATTTTGCTAATACTGTCAGAAACAGTATACAATGTCATTGTTGCTCCTATAATTGTGTCCCTTCCTACTTACATGAAGCCATCGCCCTGACAATATCAGCAGCTATTACTGTGTAAAATATTAATTGAACATGTGTTATACCTTAACAAATACTTGCCGTAAAACACACGAGTAACTGTATGTGTTTGACAGATTTTAATAATATGTAAATTTGAAACATATCCTGAATAAATTAGCCCTTGTTATTTAATTTGATATTTTTATTCGTATTCAAAATGCCCTCTGAATTATTTTCAAGTCCAGTGGGTGTAGAACGTCCACTGAAAACAAAAAAAAAATTCCGTGGAGACAAATGATATTAAACAGATATTCAATGAAACACCTTATAATTCTCAATTTCTTCTAAGATTTTAATTTATTAAAGATCATTTGCAAATTGAACATTACCAAGAGGAACTTGTCCATGTCCAGGTCGTTTGAAATCACCTTTTTCATTGGTGGCTGTTCCATACCTGGCTGGCCTCAAAGCGGAAACATTTCTTTCCATATTTAGTTGTTCTATCTGATGGCACATTTACACAATTATCATATCCGAGATTAAATTTACATGTTTTAAAAGCTACAAGGTTGCGAATATATTATGGTGATACACGGTACAGACATTAGTAAGTTTCAATAGTGATCCATCTTACCCTGCTCAGATGTAATGATGGCAAATGAACTCTTTGAAGAAGAGTTCTTTCTTGAGGTGTAATCATTGAAAACAAAATGGGAAGCTCTGCATTGAATCTTTTTTTATTTTTTCTGTGTAGACAAAGTTACAGATATTGCATAAATTTTATTGTATTTCTATGATGACTTCTACCATGTAGCTGCTCATGAAGTGCGACCCTGACATTTGACACAAGGAATCCATGCACGACACCTCTTTTCTTGCTGCTTTAAAATAATGTGTACATGTTTAACAAAATATAATTGAAAATGACTTACAGATGAGACAAATTCTATTACTATGATATCCCATCGTGCTCCGTTTGAACGTTATTTGTGGCGCTGGTAATGGAATCTGGGGCATAAACTTAAGGCGCGACACATCTTCTTTTCTTGTTCAATAGTTTTGTGAATCAAAACTTAAAAAAAAAATATGATTGAATTATTGAGATATAAATATAAAAAACAAAATTCATTATCGCGGCTTATTGACATCCAAGTGTGACATTGACCTTTGAAGCGAGAACATTTTAATTTCATGCCGGAATGTGAACGAATACAATTAATAAGAATACTGCTGACACATGATAGTAACAAACAGACTGACGTACAGAATAACGTATGGACAGTGTGAATAATATGAAAATCGATATCTAATGGAAACTTCATTAAATCTTTTTTTATAAACAAAATGTAGTTAGGTAAATTTTAAAACATTGCAACCATGCTTACATCTGAAAAAATCAAATAACCTATTGATAATTGTTATTTAATTGTTAAATGATTAAAAGTTAACTTTAACATCAATTCTATAACGATTCATAAAAGAATACTGGCACAAATCGAACATTTATATAATCAGTTTCTTTCTTCATGCCCAAGTATTACTAAATAAATAAAAAAAATGTCGTGTCGTTATGTCAACATAAACATATCAAAGCTTTTAAATAAAACCTAAAAAAGCAAGTCGAAAATGGTTTTAAAGTATACAGTGCTAATATGTTGATTAATTTGCAAAATGTCCAATACATACACAGAGGAAAAACAAGTCCCGCCTTAAAGATGCCATGTTAAAATGCAAATAATCGTAAGTTTTATAAATGCTGATTGGTTTTAGTTTAATTATGCTACTTTATATTCAAATTTCTGGAATCCATTAAGATGTAGCTCGATTTAGCATAAACATATATCTATAATATTAGGTCTACCATTCATCACAGATAACTAGTATTTTTCCTGAATTACCATAGACAACCTATCATTTTCTTCCATCGATGCACATTCCATAGCAATCAGTACTTATATTTGACCATTGCAGTTAAAAGAAGAGTATACTGAAATATCCAAGGATCATTATATGGAAATTATTTTAATATATGAATCAATGGTTTTAGACTTTACTTTAGGAAAACCATCAGCACATCCTCTCTGTTCACCTTTATCCAAATCATTGGAGAAATGACATTTGGGCCTCACGAATAGAACCGCAATTTCGTTAATGGATCTTTTCAGTGAAATCTATGTTTCTATAAGGTATGAGACGAAAGACGAAACCTCAGTGATATTTCCTTTTTTTTTTAGAAACATGTTTTCAGAATTACACTGAGAGACAAAATTAAGTATGATAGTAATTTTTATTCATTGAAATAGGAATTGCATAATATGTATCTCTGAATATGTGTGGGAGGTATCTCAAATTTATAAAAAAAGTTTTTCGTTTTTTGTTTTTTTTAAAACAATGAAAAACAAAAGTAAGCCAAATGTGGTCGTTTTTGAGGTCGCACTTCCAATTCCTTTTTACTTCTACTTTGTTCAAATCCTTATCTATGGTTAAACGGAAATTGCTTGAAGAGCAGTTTAATAATCTTTTCCCGAAAAATGCGATTTCTCAGCCTAACATACCTTTACGTGTTATAAGTATGATAACGATCTAGAGTGATTAAAAAGTTGCCTTTGAAAAAGCGTCCCACTTTTCCCCTGCAAATTCCGTCAGAGAGTTCCTCCCTTAATGTATCATGGTATGTTCTGGTCAGTTAGGCATCTTTGAAGTACAAAATAGCAACACTTAAATCAATATATATTATACTATCAGCTATCAGCTGTAGTCACGATGAAGGTGTTAAAGTAATTTTAAATTTAAAACATTTTTCTGGTTAAAAGGATTATTTCATGCAAATTAGTCTTTAATAGCATACCATTTGTGGGAAAAGTCGCATTAACCATACAATATATTGAATCCAGAGCTTAGATGAAAAATGTAAAACTTCTGGCAGTCACGAGCTTCGCAATATGATGTTACTTAATTCGTATTACGAAAAGAAGCTATGAGCATCAATGTTATGTTTATGGTTAAGACTGATTACGAATTTGCATTTCAAACAACAGAATGTAACAGAACTATCTAAAATTTTAATTAGTAGTCGGGTTTATCATGACAATTAAAGCTTTGTATTGATATGCGGCATTCTGATTGGTCACCATTTATATTTATAAAATGATTTATATGCATAAGCATATCCCATATCAACACTCACACATTTACAATTATGATTATATATTCCTACATTCTTAGTTAACAAAGTTTCAGTAAAAATGTGTATGCTGCAGAATGATATTCACTCAAATAACCAGCATGTCACGACCTGAGACACGATTGATTTGCGTTTCAAAGAGCATAAACTCGTAGAATCGACATCATTTAGAAAAGCAAGATATTAAGTCGTAAACCTGGGCATTTATGAGTTAAAAATAAAATAATATAATTTTTGTTTCTAATTCTGTATACCATACTTCTTAAGAGACTAATAAGGATTCACGCAAAAGTCATTATCAAAGATGTAGATTACGATTTGTACATTAGTAGAGTTGGCGTCATGAGGGGCAGATGTTGAAAAACCGTTTTTAATGGATACTTTCTAACAGCGCATAAATGATCGATTTGCCCATGCATACATAATTTGATGGCACATTTGTTTTCTAATATTAAGTTTAATGTATAATGAGAAGCTTTCAAGAAACCTATTTTAAAATTTAATTGCTTTCTTTATTCCGTAGTATGAACTGAATCATAGTTCTAAATAGAAAGTGTGCCTATAAAGTAGACCAGGCCATGCCTTACCGAGATATTGACGTTTTTAAATTAATATTTCCTAATTTGTTTGGAAAACGTTTTTGATAGAAGTTTATTTATTTCATTTCGTATAAGAGCTTTGTTGTAGCACATTGAAAGTGTGCTTTTCAATCTTTTATTCCTTTATATATCATTTTGAAGGAATTGTTGAAACAATAGCAAATATCAAAATGATTAAAGGGCCGGCAGCGATTCAAAAGTCAATTTAAGGACCAAAATTTAAAAAAGTAAAAAAAAAATCATTTTCTTTTTAGTTTTGAGATTTAAACAAGCATGATTCATAGATCCGTTGCAACCTAAAAGCTGTAATTTGGAGTCGACCATTTTTTACGAAAGACTATTTTATATGATTTCCAATCAAAAAGCATTTACGTTTCCCCGGAAATGTCTCTATTCTAAACGAATGTGTTTATGAGTCAAATATATCGGAACTTCCCAATCAACAATGTCTTAGCCTTTGTGTTGATTACAGTTATTTTCAACAAAAAAAAATATACCCATTATTGTAGCCCGGAATTAAATTTCATCTACGATTTTTCATTATTTTTCTGAATAACTTTCTTATTTGACAAGAGATCCTCAATAAGTCTCGAGACATTGTTAAATGTCTGGGACATTTTGACATAAAAACAAAGTAATAATGTCGACGGACTATTCCGAAATAATGTGAATGCTTTTTTTATATAAAATCTGATAAATCTTCTTTTGTAAAATAAGTTTAACTCCTTACTACCCCAAAACATTTTACAAAGAATATATGTTTTATTATCAAAAAAGAACTTTTTAAACGTTTTAGTTTTCACCTTCCCCAACCACTTTTGCATTGTGACCGGCCCTTAAATATAGCCAAATTATTTGGTTTGAAGCCAACATAATAATTTAGCAAACCATTCTCCATTGTTAAAGCAAATATTAGTTAAACGGGATTATGCAAACATGTATTAGCTAGCAGTTTTCAGTTAATTTCTATCAGGCAAATTTGGTTACCTGCTTTTAAATTGATATTGTTATGAATGTAAACGCTCTAGCAAATCATGTAATCGAACTATCATTTAAACGTGGTCTGACAGATAAATCCGTATCGGTTTGTGCACTCAGCGATTTAAGTATTTACTTCCTTAAAGAAATATAGATTTGTGTTAGTTTGTGTTAGTTTGCTTATTAAGTGTGTATGTGAGAAGAATTGTGCATGTGGTCGTATTATGGAGCTGTTCATATTATTAGGAATTGTTCTTTGCGGTCAGCAAATCGAATTAGGTAATAAAGTTAACATTAATCTCTCACGGAGAGAAACTTTATAAGCTATGCTTTCGTTTCAATCCGATTCAATATATTAATGCAAATATCTAAATTGTATTTAATGTGTACGTCGACTATTATTATTATTGTATATATTTATATAGATTTGTTGAATATATGTTTAAACTAAGTTAACATTCTTTGATGAATTAAGTGTAGCTAAGGTATTTACGAAACGCTCAAGTGGCATAAACACTAATTTAGTTTGAGCCTCTAACAATACTGTAAGCCTTTCTTCTGCTCAACACAATGTAAGTAGGCATTATATAGAAATGGTTTAATTTTTTAATGTATTTCGTGCAAAATATTTTATCCCATACATAATATTCTCATTTCAGAATGTACAACATTCTATAAAATATGTCAAAATATAGTACAACTGTTTAAAGAGTAAGAGAGGATCTTAGATAAGCTCAACGCAGAGGGCTTAATAAATTTAAAGCAAAACAACTTTCATTGAATGTTAATTAAAAAACAACAACATGAAATTTTGGTTTTGTTGGAAGACAGCGCCAAAAATTCTAATTAATCTATGATTGATTGTTTGATGGCTTTGTTAAATTATTTGTTTATTCTAAGTGTATCTTCGCACCACAGTTTTTATTGAAACTGTAGATATTTGACATAAATGTTGCATAATAGAAACACTGCCGTTTGGATATATATATATATATATATATATTGTGAACTTACACCAAGATGAACTTGTATAGCTCCATGTTTGAGCTAAATGGCTTTTTTGTGTGAAGAGAAGGCGCCATGAGTCTGCAAATATAACAGAGAAACTAATTTCGATACGCATGTACAGATAGTCAACTACTCCCATTCATTAGATTTGACAACATGCATATACAAATGTGTACATATACAGTGTAGAAATGTTTCAACAAACTTATTTCAAGGTAGCACTTTCAAAAAGAAGGGTTTTTCATCAATATCATTTCTGACATCATCTTAAGCAGATAAAATAATGATTGAGTTAACACATACAAAATTTATATGGATAGAAGTAGGGTTATTCTGATTTGAAACATACTTGCCATCTTTTTATTATATTATAATCGATCATCGGCACAACACTACTCTATTGTTGAGTACGGCTGATTTTTAGCTCGACTATTCGAAGAAATACTACTCGCCCTAGCGTCGGCGCCGGCGTCCGGTGAAAGTTTTAGGGCAAGTTGGGATTTTCACTTATAAGTCCAATATCCTTCATTCAATTGAATTAATACTTCACACAGTTGTTTAGGACCATCACAAAATGGGGTTAGATAACTCCATAGTATCCTTTATACAAATTATGGCCCCTAATTGACTATTGAACTAAGGTTAAAGTTTAAGGGCAGGTTGTGATATTTATTAATAACTTCTATACCCTTCATTCAATTGACTTAATACTTCACACAATTGTTCAGGACCATCACAAAATATTATAATATAATATTCCATATCATCCTTTATACAAGTTATGGCCCCTGATTGACTTAGTTAACAGTTTTAGGGCAGGTTTAAGTTGAAGGGCAAGTTGGGATTTTAATGAAAAAATCTATACCCTTCATTCAATGCACTTAAAAACTACGCAGAATTATTGACAACCATCTTACAACAAGGAACATAACTCCATTTTTACCCTACATACAAATTATGGCCCTTGATTTTTTTCCCAATTTTTCTTTCAATTTCTTTTGAAAGGCTCATTTTTATATTCTTAACCGCATTTTCATAAAGGGAAAACACGTCATTTGAATAACTTGCGGGCTGTTGGGACGGTAGCATCAAAGTCACTTTATGTATCAAATAATATAAGCTAGGTTTGACATAAAGAAACCAAACTCGGGATATACGAAGAGTTTATGGAGACCTTTTATTGGAATGCGTTTGAGACCCCTAGGATCAAGGTTAATATTAATAGAAAAAAGGTTGGTATTGAATAACTTAAGTAAGGGTCTACATACTGTGACCAAACTTGGTATATAGTTAGAGTAGAGAGATTGTGTTTTGGGCCCCGAGAGTTATGGTCTAGGTCAAGGTCACTGTTGCTAACTATAGAAATACGGGTTAGGGTTGACATAGTGTGACCAAAGTTGATATTTAGGACAAGTTTATGTAGAGTTTTCATGGACTGCCTTTTGGTCCCCTAGGTTCAAGGTCACCGTTTCTAAAAATAGATTACTGTTTCAGTTATGGTTGACATGCTGTGACCAAACTTGATATGTAGGAAGAGTTTATGGAGAACTTCCATGCTATTGTGTTTGGGGCACTAAGGATCAAGGTCACTGTTACAAAAAATAGAAGAAAGCAGTTGAAACTGAATCTCTTCTGCCAATCATTAAAAATCTGGTTTTGTTATATCACGAATCTTGTTCACTTTTTAATTTGATTTTTTTATTGCTTTTGACAGGTACATATTACATCGTTATTGTATTCACTTCTAAGTCAAAGCGAGCGCGCTGTCTTACGACAGCTCTTGTTGTATAAAGCTATTGCAACATATTCTTGTAAGACTCTTATATGAAGTACGGCTATTAGGACCGCTTGTTGCATTCCTCTTTTGTAGAGTACGGCTATTTGAGCCTATTGTTATATTACCCATTTGTAGAGTATGGCTTTTTGGGCCCATTGTTGATTTTTTCTCTATTCTTGTGTATGGCTATTTGAGCCATGACAGAGTTTGGATATTGGAGCCGGAGGTTTTATTTTACTTATTTAGGAGTAAGGCTATGGTGCCACTTGTTATATTACTCTTCTTTAAGTACCTTTTATGGTATCGTAACCCCACTCATTCTTCAATTTTATTGTGGAAGGTCAAGCCGTCGCGAACTCCAACCGGTGTGCCGGCTACAGATATCAATCCAAAATTACACCCCTTGCCTCAACAAACTCCATTCCCGCTCCTGACGCGCTCGCCACTTCATCTGGTGCTCCAGGTACACAAATTCTTGCAGAGCTGTCCGGCCACTACCCTCTACAGGAACCGATTCCAGTCGATAGCTTGATAATTTATTGGCCGTTTTAGGCGGGCTTGTCAACAACGCTTTGGCAACTTCTTCGACAAAACCATACAACTGAGCTTTAGCTTCCTACAAGCACTTCCTGACAGAACACACTAAAGAGCTGTCACAAACATGTCCTTCACCTCCGCGGGCTATCTTGACGTTCATTGCACATTGCTATATCAACATATTAGCTGCATCTATTACCTTAACGTATTTGTCGGCGATTGGTTACGCTCACAAGCTCTTGATTTTTACACAACACTTTTTAGTAAAGATATGCCTTCTAGGTTACAACAATCAATGTCGTTCGCCCGACAAACGCTTAACTATCACTTCTCAATTGTTGGAACGCTTGGTGCATTCCTTGCAATTCACTTGTTATGCCGCTTCCCATCATTGTCTACTTCAGGCTATGTACCTCTTAGTGTTCCATGCTTTTCTAAGAATAGGTGAGCTGATAGGACACAATCGTGGCTCCGAGGTGGTCACTTATACATGCATAACATTTCATCAGCTAACATTCCTTCCTCGCTTGAACTTCACATGGAAAAATATAAACATAGTCATGGAAAATGAGTAAAAGTGCTTATACCGGTCAAAGTTTACCCGGTAGCGACTTGCCCAGTGACTGCCCTTTGGCAAATTTGAAAGCTACGTGGATCCAACCCAGGTCCCCTCTTTTCCTTTCCTGACAGATCATAAGTGTCAAGAATATTCTTCTCCAGCAATCTGAGCTCTTTTGATATTTTGTGGATGTGATACTACACTCTACAAATGCCACAGTTTTCATGAGGTTATGGGCCTTCTTTTTTCTCAGTTCCGTGTTTCAGTATTTCTTTTAATGCCTACGTCGAGTTGTGGGCTCGTGTAAGCAGTTTCTTGCATTTTGTATAAATGTATATATTTCTATTTATATTGGAGGGAGTTGTGGGCTCGAGCACGTCGGTTGTTCTTCTGTATTCCGGCATGTCTCGTGTTCATGTCAATTTATTTGCTTCATATCCACTCCTTTTGTTCAGATATGTTAATTTTCATGGTACATATATTAGAGACTGGAGTTATGGGCTCTTTCTCTCTTTTATGTGTTATTTCTGTTCAGAGACTAGAATTGTGGGCTCTTTCTCTTATTTCTTGCTTTGCTATCCTAAATTATTTCAGTTTTTTAAAGATTGGAGTTGTGGGCTCCCTCTCAACCACCTTATTCACTTTATTTGTAATTATTTTTGTCGTTTATATCAATTTTAATTTTCTAGCCACTGATTGTTTCTACATCATTTCCTCATATTCACTCTCTTATCACGAATGAGTTGAGGTTGGGGTTTCTTATGGCGTTTAATTTACCTCCAACTTTGTTTCGTCACGTATATTGTTCGTTTGTAACATACATCATTTAAATTGAATAAATGACATTTTTCAATTCCCATCCTGGTTTGTCAATTGCTCGAAACAAATGAACTTAACTCATACTTTTAAGAGAGTACTCATACAATTTGATTTATTGCCTAAGAAATAAATTTATTTATGAAACTGTCAAGGGATATAACTCATTACGCAGAATAAAACGAGTTTCCAATTTTGATAGTATAATTTATGCAAACCCGGATTACGCAGTATTTTCACAAGCTTTTATTCACACCCTACCTCACCCAATACATAGGTCAGTGCGTTTTTACCGTATCATACTTTATATGGTCCTTTCAATTTTCGCTTATAAGCCATGCCAGTTTTTGTTCAAATTACTTTTATTCTTTTTTTTCTCATGTTGTATATATTTTATTGGTCACACTATCAGTCATGCTATTCTGCTTTTTGCTATACTGTTTTCTTACCTTTGCTATACTGTTATCTTACCATTTGTCTAACATCATGCATTTTGCATTATTTGATATATTCTATTGGGGGACGTTTGTTTCGGCCATATATAGTGTTCGTTTGTAACGATATTCGTAATTTAATTTGAATAAATGACATTTTTCAATGTCCATCCAGGTTTGTCAATTACTCGAAACAAACGAACTCAACTCATACTTTTAAAGGATTACTCATTAAAACATTTTACATGTAGATCAATAAGTGCTAAACGTTAGACAATTTTTTATCTTTATATAAAAACATTACAATTGTAACTTCTAGTGACAATATAAATATGGTTGCTATGGCAACGGTTTTCCTAAAATATCCGTTTATGTCATATTTGATTTATTTTATAAGTTAATCTTCCTTAGGTAGCATCAGTGTTTCAAGCATCTCGTTATTATTATTAACTAGTTAATAAAGGAATGAAGGAGACTTCAAAAATGTTAAAAACAAACTAAGGATGAAATAGATCATATATCATTTAATATTCAAGTATGAAACAAGACATCATTTTGGTGAACGGCAAACTTTTACTTGAATAAAAAATTATTAAACTAAAGATGGTTAGTAACAAGTGTAACGCTTTGCGACATATTAATACAGATATGGTTGCCACGGCGTATAATAAATATGAAACAATGTTTTGTCATACAAATTCATTTGTTAGTCATAAATTATTCATAATATAAAGAGCACCGCCAGCGGTTGCGAAACGCTCGTTTGGTTTTATCATTTTACGATTTATTTATTTCATATTGTACATCTGATAGTGAACTGGTATTCCGAAGTTTGAAAGTGATAGCTTTTATAGTTTGCATGTTAGCACAAAACTGAAAAAATCTGACAAGCTAAAAATTACAAAGTCCAAAAAACTAAAATATTAAATATTCCACCTACCCTTCCAAATGTGTGTCTTAAAAACCCGTTTGATATATTGAAGGCATTATCCATTTATTGTCGGTAAAAATGTAATATATCTAACAAAAATTGAAGAGGCTATGACCATGTTCAAAATAAACCAAAATCCATCAATGTTCATTGTTTTTTAGCCCCAAAAATCTTTAGAGTAAAATGTTAAGAATGGTATTAGATGAACAAGTTCCTCATATTTGAAAGTTATAGCTTTATATTTTTCATGTATTTGACCTAAACTCGAAAATTAACCAACGCCTTCGACGACGACGACGACGACAAACAAGTGACGATAATAGCTCGTCTTTTTTTTCAAAAATCAATTGAGTTGAAAATGCACATAAGTTTATGTACCTAAAATGGCAACTGTGTTTCATGAGTCGCAATAATAATATACCAGTAAATACAGGAATGAATGAGAATTCAAACATGTGAAACATGTACTTATATTAAACTGATCACTTAACATTGCATATTCAAGTTGGGAACCAGGCATTATTTGGGTTATAAGGCAAACTTTGAGAGATGGAAGTTTATTTTACTCAAAATGATAATTTGACAATTATCATCATATCTATAAACTTAAGGCGTTTATGTAGACATAAATGAAACCAAAGCAACATCAATAAGCTATAGCTAACTCATCTGACAATGTGTGATTTACACCCCCCCCCCCCCTCCCCATTTTCATAACCCTCAAAAAAGGTTGTTTAATATTATGTCATATATTTAAACAATATATGACTTTGCCAAATGTGATAAAATCAATATAATTCAATTAAATGTAAAACCATAGTTAAGTATAAACTTTATCATCTCTTTTAAGTGTCCAACGGTGGGTAAATATAGTTTTATTACTAAATAGCATTTAGTTCTTATGAATATTTTACTTCTAACATTATGTTAACTTTAATACGTATGTCCAACTTAAATCAATATGGAAATATTGGTTATTGAATATTTCATTCATTTGAATAACAAACAAATACAAACAAAGACTTGTTTACAACATGTGCTCATGTTACCTTAATGCCTAATTATGAATAGTTATTATATATGTCAACTTCACATAAAAAGAAATGCAAAAGAAACATCATGCAATTAAACATATCAAGGATTGTTAAGAGGGCATAGTTATTATTGGCAAAATTTACTGGTTTATATTAAAACACAAACAGCACAAGAACAGCCAGAAGAATTAATCCTCTGGAACAATTATCTTACCAGTTGACTCACTTCTTTCTAACAAAAACTGTCACAACAATAATAATTTGTTTTGGATTACCTTAAAGTCAACAATAGGAAGCTTAAAATCAATCAAGTTATTTTGTTTGAAATAACCTTGATACATTTTGCAATTTTAAGCTCTACTGGCCAAAGGCCAAAGGCCTGTGCGTCCGAGCGTGCGTCAGTGCGTCTGTAAACAGTTGCTTGTGAACACGATACAGTCTTTAGTTTTGACTGTATCTCGATGAAACTTGTACAGTATTTAAATATCCATGAGCTCGGTTCCTGTCGAAAACCAGCATGCCTAGATTATGTGCTTTGAAGGTAAAAAAAAGCTATTTGTAGCTAAGTCTATTTTAGCCAAGTCTACATGAGCGAAGTCTATTTATTGCCAAATTAACATGTAAAGTCAAGTCTAGGATTAAAGGAAGACAACTTGCTTTTTAGTTGTGCAGTTGGTTTTATGTACTTTTCCCCCTTGTTCTTGTTGAAAGGCCAAAGGACATTTTTTTAACTTTATTGGTCAAAATGTATGTCGTTCGCGCATCCATCTAAACACAATTGGTTGTGAATGTTTGTTCAAATTATGCCCCTGGGGTCATTACTGGCCACGCCACCGGGGTCACAGGTTTGGTATACTTAAATTGGGAAATGTTTGAAAACCTTTTGTGTGCTTGCGCATCCATCTAAACACAATTACTTGTGAGTGTTTGTTCAACTTATACCCCTGGGGTCATTACCGGCCATCCCCGGGGTTCACAGGTTTGGTATACTTAAATTGGAAATGTTTGAAAATCTTTTTATCTGAAACAGCTATGCAGACCCTTGCTATTTTGAATAAGGCATAATTTAGTAGTTCGCTACATTGGTTGTTCAAATTATTCCCCTGGGGTCATTATTGGCCACGCCCCCGGGTTCACAGGTTTGGTAAACTTAAATCGGGAAATGGTTGAAAATCTTTTTGTATTTTCGCACATCCATTTAAACACAATTGCTTGTCAATAATGCTATTTTGAGTGAGCCATTATTTAGTGGTCCGCTATCATGGTTGTTCAAATTATGCCCCTGGGGTCAAAACTGGCGCTGCCCCGGGGTCACAAGTTTCATAGGGACTTATTTAAGAAATGTTATCAAAATCTTTGTGTTTCAAACCAGCTTGCCCCACCCTTTTGACCTTTTTTTTTAGTTTCGAAGCTACAGCAATGAAATTTGGACCATATGTACAGTTTTGCAAACGAGCATCAAATTTGTACTCAGATGACATTGACTTTGACCTTTTGACCAATTCTTCTATTTCTAAAGCTACAGAAATGAATGAAAGCAAATATTTTTTATCTCAGATGACCTTTACTTTGCACATTTTAAAATAGTTCATGCAACTAATCTGCTTACAACACTTTCTGTCCTCAGATGTTGAACGTGCAACATTTTCAGCTAACCCAAACATAACACGTGAATTATATGTTTGTTGCCTATTACCCATGCATACATACTCTGGATTGAAAATGACCACAAGAGCTATGCCAGTATAGTGTAGGCCCTTACTGGCCGTTTGTTATACATTTTATGACATCAAAACACCAGCATTTGCCAAATTAATGACTGAATTGGTTTTTAGTGCAATACTTGTGTAACTATGTCAGTACACTATTTTTAACACTATTAGATGGTTTAGAAGCTGTTGATTTGGAACATTATGGACTGTTCCTGCACACAGGAATATTCTCCTCTAACAGTATATGTACAAAGGTCTCTCCTTGAATTCAATTCTCTCTGGCATTTCATCACTGCAGACAGGGCAACATCCGGATTGTCAACATATCCCCGCACAAACACTGACCCTTTTAATGGCTACTCGTTATCCTGAAAGACAAGTAAAACACACACACACACACACACATGTAAAAAAAATAATAAAATATTTTTAAATTTGTAAAGGTTCCTAATTCAATAAGCATATATAATGACTACATAGCCAGTTCATAAAACTGTAACCAAAGCGTTTCTGATAATATATATCATCTATTACCTTAAATTATAAAAAAACCCACTATAAACAGTATACCTTTTAAGCTCATGAACTCCATGACTATAATTTTGTATCGTCTAAACATAAGACCATAAGGGTGGGCTTGACTTCAATGGGGTTACTTGGTCAGTCCTGGTATTGGCTTTGACAAGTTCTTTAATAAATCCATCGAATTAGCTACGTCACAGTCTTGCCTGGGTCTTCAATAAGCTACGGGATATTGGATCACTTTTGGACAGTGTCCGCCACTTCTTTCATTACATACACATCTCCACATTGGAATATCACCACTTGACCTGCACTAAGTTATATAAGGGTATATTATTTAGCACTTTTAGCAATATCAGTGGTCGATATTATGATTCCCCCCCTGATGGGTTGAATATATTGATATGAAAACATGTACATACCTTTGTTTCATTCCATAAATTCTTCCAAATTCTTGTGTTTGAAGTCAATGAACTCGCGTAAGCCTTTTAACCTCAATGTTAATCTTACAAAAAATAGAGATCAAGGACAGTCTGAAACAAAGGGAGTTTACATCAACGAAACGCGAGTGGTGGGAATAAGTTTGTTAAAACATTGAAGAAAAATATCAAATACAACTATGTGTAATAAATTAACTGCCAGTTCAGCAAAAGACAGAAAACGCTTAAATAATGTTTGTTTATTGGAAATAAAAGTTAATTCAGTGACGTCAGGTTTAAAGTAGATTTTCTCGAAAACGAGGTAACCTCATTCGGACACAATATCTCAGAGTGCGTCACATTTACTAATTTAACTTGAATTTTTTACTAGGACATTGCATGTAGTAGAATTATATTTTTGTTTGTTTAATTGTCGCCACAATCGCAATAAAAAAATAAATGACCAATAGCAAGCGTAGATTTGTATAATCAGCGATATTCCGATATCATTATTAGGCTAGGAATGGGTGAGTGTGGCGTCAGGTACAGGTGGTATTTACCGTTGGAAGTGTCTTATTTGTTGTAAGGAAACCAACAATGCGGCGCAGAAAGAACATATATGATTACGATTAGAATATGTTCTTATTCCTATCCATTATGAACCTTGGTACCTTATGAAATAGTAACTCATGCTTATGTTATTGTTCCAAGATCTGCTCATGCTTTATATCATCAATGCATCATACATGCTTTTTTAAATGAAAATGCCTTTAAATATTTATATTTGCATATTGATAAGCAAACGAACATATGTAACCTTATTTTGTATGTTACAGTGCTCAGCTTCACTTTGTCTGGCAATGGAACGTCAGGGGGTTTTACTGTCCAAGAGAACGCATCCCTGCAATTGACGTGTTCCACGTCTGCCGATGTTCAGTATGTAACCTATTATAGAAGATATTCGGTTAAGGTGGCTGATATTATAACCGCAGTAGGGTACGGATCATCAGGCTGTGGTACAGACCCCATACCGCCGTCCTACCTTATCTGCTCCTGTGTCAGTAGGAGGCAGTACGCTTGTGTTATTCAGAACGTCACCAGAGACATGAACGAGAACGTTTGGTTTTGTCTCCCTCGAGGACTGAACATAACGGACAACAGTACGGATAAAAAAATTGTCGTAACAAGTATGTATTTTCGTCCACACACGTATATAATATCAGATCCCATGGAGGGTGATAGCATATAATGTTTACGCGAGAAAGTTAATGTCATCCGAGGTTGACATTATCTTTTTGAGGGTTAACATTATATGATATCACCCTCCATGGGATCTGATGTTTTATTTATTATACCGTATAAATGTTTTGATATTGAAATGTAAAACAATATAGTCTCTGTGAACAGAAAAAAACAATTTATTGTTATAATAAAAAATAACGTCAAAGAAAATCAGGTATATCACAGTTAAAATGTCTGTTATCACATCGGGAAAACAATTTATTTTCCATTACAATGGAATGCACAGTGCAATTATTTAAGTTGTGCAATGTAAAAATAACCATTATTGATTTCGCATGAAATGCAAATTATTTTGGGTAACACAGGAATAACCTAAGCAACGTTCATTTGCTTGTCAATGCGATAGTTTGTGGTCACAGTTGACTTGACGGTACTGTTTGCTTGCACAATCTCTGTTTTTGGTGTGGGCATGTCAATCTTTAAAAATTCATTGTCTGCTTTAAATATATTATTTAAATCATTAATAGACAATTCTTGAATGTGTTCAGATGTTTCCGGTTGTTTTGACGCTATGCAAAGCAAATCGCTACTCAATGCATCTGATATATGTCACTGGTTTCCCTCTGTCAACCTACGGGAGTAGCTCTTGATTCATGATTCAGGTTTATGTCCTGTAGCTATGATGAGCTTGCGTGCCTCAAACAAACAAGCAGTTGTTGATATATGTTACACAGCGTGTTCTCCCGAGCTGAATTTTGCAAAACCAAAAGACATAAGCAGTTACAAAGCTTTCTTATGAAGGTTCGAAATATCTTCACCGGGCACATTATTCACTAGGCCGGGCGTACATTTTAGCTTCATCAAATGTGTCAAATGGGGTCGAATCACGTATGAAAAATAGTAAAGTATTTTTATTTGAACAAAAACTGTAAAACGCGTGTAATAGCAAACGTCAATCTTACACGAACACATTTGACAGTGGTTGAAATAATTTTATTATTTAACATCTTTTAGTGATGCAATTAATGCCAGTATATTTTTTTATATAACAAGTATATAAAAATATTGTTTTCTTTAAATTAGGATTAGAAAAAGTTAGTCTTTTTAACTAAGGTACATTAATGATGATATAAATATACGATAACAAGGCAAGCACTGAATCAAAGTTTAATATTTACACCTCAACTGCCATTCCTTAAATGAACTGCTATTCCGCTATTGTGGTCATCATCCAATGAACGCAACATCCTCGGATATGTTCTACATATATGTATATATGAACATTGTTGATATTGTTATTTTTTTGTACTGTGTCAGAATATCCCGTTTAATATAAATCAACATTTTAGGAAGTATTAATTTTAAGATATTTTAAATGCATTGTTGCCATAAGTGTTTCAATTTTACGTTTAAAAGTGATGTCAAGTGATTGATATTTAACGACCTCAATCCCGGGGAATCCATGTCCGAACAACAGAAGAGCATTAGACTGGTTCTTTCACAACCGCTTAAATTACTATTTTTACGCACTACTGATATATAAACGTCATTTCTGATTGTGTACAATGTTTCAATTCGCAACTTTAAAAAAGATTGGTCAAAGTTGCAAATCAAACAATGTTTGCGTGAATTATCGCATCGCATTGTGACTTAGATTAGGGTTAACCATAGGGGTGTTTTACATTTATGACAGTTTATACAGCTTTAAGTTTAATGGTGTCAATTTTAACGGCTCAGGCTTGCGCTGTCAGTGTTAAAAATGTTTAAAATGTTTCAGACAATTAAATCCATGTATTCGGTTAATCTTATAAATACTGAAAACAGGACGGTTTAATCGTTGATATAAATATAACTGTTTATATCCAGTTCGACTAGATGTTTTGAAGTACAAAATGTCCCACTAGAGGTTTGACAACAAAGAAATATTGTATTTACCTTATTTTAAAGGTCATAATTAGTGGGAATGTTGAAGAAATTGGATGGATCTTTCAGCTTCTTAAGGTCATGGTCAGCAATCTCTTGTTTATTTTCAACTGATTCTTTCCTTATTTCTGCAATTCTGTTTACTTTGCTTTGAACGTTTTTTCTGAAGGTAGCAAATTCACTATCTGTTGATATATCAATTAGCCACGTTCCCTTTATATATTTTGAAAGTCAATATTTCACTGCATGCATGGTTGATTTATACAACAGCTGTCCTATTTCGTTCCGAACTGATGCACAAAATATTCTCAAGTAGTTGTTCAGCGTATATTTTGGCATTTCTTCTGATTCGCTGATTTTTTTTCTTTTGCGCCAAAATACGCACAAAAGATTTTAATACGTGTTGTACTTGCCGTATCTTTTGAACCATCTAAATCAACTATTTATCCGACTCGGACAACGATTCAAACTGTTTAATTACATCAATTTTTCGAAGCGCTTGATTGTTTCATATTTTAAAAAGAGCCTAACGATCAGTACCTTAATAACGTCACGGTACTTTTTTAGATCCGCGAGAGGGTAAAATATTCATGTCACTTGGTAACATTACGGATTTCTAATAGCGTGTATAAGCGAGATATGTTTTGGAAAAATACCTGAGGTATAATAATATATTCTATTGCCGTAGCATATATGTTTAACAGTCGTTACAAGAATGTACAGTCGTCTTTAAATCTATGAAACATCGTTGTAGTTGGATTTTCGTCGTAACATGTATGTATTATTGTCGAAAAAAGTATGCATTATAGTCGTTACAAGTATGTTTCAGCATCGGATCAAGTATTTTTCATCATCATTATAAGTATGTTTTATCGTCGATACAAGCGTGTATCAGTGTCGATACAAGTTTGCATTATCACCGTTACAAGGATGTCTTATCGTCTAATCTTAGTCAAAATATATATTATCTTAATTAAACGTATTTAGTATAATCGTAACAGATAATTTATGTCGTCGAATGAAGTATTTTATAATCATAAAAAATATGTTTTATTTTCGTAGGAAGTATGTATTATAGCCGTAACCAAGTACGTTATCTTTACAAGAATGTATTCACGCAGTTACAACTATGTATTGTCGCCTTTACAAGTAAGCATTGACGCAGTTACAAGTATGTCTTGATGCAGTTACAAGTATGTACTTTCCCTGTTAAAAATATGTATTGTCGCCTTTACAAGTATGTATTATCGCCGATAAACGAATGTATGGTAGCAGTTACCAGCATGTAATGGCGCAGTTACTAGTATGTATTGTCGCCTTTACATGTATGTATAGTCGCCTTTGCAAGTATGTATTGACGCAGTTACAAGAACGTATTGACGCAGTTACAATTATGTATTAACGCAGTTACAAATATGTAATGATGAATATACAAGTTTGTATTTTCGCCTTTACAAGTATGTATTGACTCAGTTACAAGTAAGTATTGAAGCAGTTACAAGTATGTATTGACGCAGTTACAAGTATGTATTAAAGCAGTTACAAGTATGTATTTTCACCTTTACAAGTATGTATTGACTCAGTTACAAGTATGTATTGACGTAGTTACAAGTATGTATTGACCCAGTTACAAGTATGTATTTTCGCCTTTACAAGTATTTATTGACGCAGTTACAAGTATGTATTGACTTAGTTACAAGTATGTATTGACGCAGTTACAAGTATGTATTGAAGCAGTTACAAGTATGTATTTTCGCCTTTACAAGTATTTATTGACTCAGTTACAAGTATGTATTGACGGAGTTACAAGTATATATATTCGCAGTTCAAGTATGTATTTACTCAGATACAAATATGTATTGACGCAGTTACAAGTATGTATATTCGCAGTTACAAGTATGTATTAACGCAGTTACAAGTATGTATTGACGCAGTTACAAGTATGTATTGACACTGTTACAACTATGGATTAACGCAGTTACTAGTATGTATTGACGCAGTTACAAGTATGTATTGACACTGTTACAACTATGGATTAACGCAGTTACAAGTATGTATTGACTCAGTTACAATCATGTATTGTCGCCTTTACAAGTATGTATTGACGCATTTACAACTATGTATTTTTATTGTCATAAGTATGTATTGTCGCCTTCACAAGTATGTATCATCGCCCTTACAATAATGTATCGTCGCAGTTACGAGAATGGTATGGCGCAGTTACAAGTATGTTTTGTAGCCGTTACAAGTATTTATTGTCGTCTTTGAAACTAGGTTTTGACTCAGTTACAAGTATGTTTTGACGCAGTTACAATTATGTATTGATGCAGTTACAAGTATGTTTTATCGCTTCTTTAAGTATGTGTTGACGCAATTACAAGTTTGTAATGACGGATTTACAAGTATGTATTGACGTGTTGACAAGTATGTATTGTCTAATTTGCAAGTATGTATTGACACAGTTACAAGTATGTATTGATGCAATTACAAGCATATATTGGCGCAGTTGCAAGTATAAATTGTCGCCTTTTCAAGTTTGTATTGATTCAATTACAAGTATGAATGGCATAGTTGCAAGTATGTATTGACGCAGGTACAAGTATGTATTGTCGCCTTTGCAAGTTTGTATTGATGCACTTCTAAGTATGTATTTTACGCAGTAACAAGTATATATTGGCGCAGTAACAAGTATGTTTTGACGCCTTTGCATGTTTGTAATGGCGCAGTTACAAGTATGTATTGTCGGAGTTACCAGTATGTATTGAAGCCGTAACAAGTGTGAATTGTCGCAGTTACAAGTATGTGTTGACGCAGATAACAGTATGTATTGACGCAGTTACAAGTATGCATTCGCAGTTACCAGTATGTATTGACCCAGTTACAAGTATGTTTTGACGCAGTTACAAGTATGTATTGTCGCAGTTACAAGTATGTTTTGTCGCAGTTACCCACATTTATTGCAAAGTTACAAGTATCTATTGACGCAGTTACAAGTATGTATTGGCACAGTTACAAGTATGTATTGACACAGTTACAAGAATGTATTGACACAGTTACCAGTATGTAATGACGCAGTTAACAGTATGTATTTACGGAGTTATAAGTATGTATTGACACAGTTACAAGAATGTAGTGTGGCAGTTAAAAGTATGTATTGACGCAGTTACAAGTATGTATTGACGTAGTTACCAGTATGTATTGAAGCAGTAACAATATTGTATGGACGCAGATTCAAGTATGTATTGACGCAGTTACATGTATGTATTGACGCAGGTACAAGTATGTATTGATAAAGTTACAAGTATGTATTGTCGCAGTTAAAAGTATGTATTGACACAGTTACAAGTACGTATTGACGCAGTAACAAGTATATATTGACGCAGTTACAAGTATTTATTGTCGCCTATGTAAATATGTATTGACGCATTTACAAGTATGTTTTGACGCAGTTACAAGTATGTATTGACGACGTTACAAGTATTTATTGTCGCCTTTGCAAGTATGTATTGACGCATTTTCAAGTATGTTTTGACGCAGTAACAAGTATGTATTGACGCAGTTGCAAGTGTTTATTGTCGCAATTGCAAGAATGTATTGACGCATTTACAGGTATGTATTGTCGCCTTTGCAAGTGTGTATTATCCTCTTTGCAAGTATGTATTGACTCAGTTACAAATATGTATGGACGCAGTTACAAGTATGCATTGGCAAATATACGTGTACATATTGACGTAGTTACAGGTATGTATTGTGGCCTTTGCAAATGAGTATTGACGCAGTTACAAGTATGTATTGACTCAGTTACAAGTATGGATTGAAGCACATGTATTTATTTACGCAGTTACAAGTATGTACAGAGTCCTTTGCAAGTATGTATTGTCGCAGTTACAAGTATGTATTGATGCAGTTACAAGTATGCATTGACGCAGTTACAAGTATGTATTGACACAATTACATGTATGTATTGACGCAGTTACAAGTATGTATTGACGCAGTTACAAGTATGTATTGACACAGTTACAAGTATGTATTGACACAGTTACCAGTATGTATTGTCGCAGTTACAAGTATGTATTGTCGCAGTTACCCATTTTTATTGCAAAGTTACAAGTATGTATTGGCGAAGTTACAAATATTTATTGTCGCCTTCGCAAGTATGTATTTACGCATTAACAAGTATGTTTTGACGCAATTACAAGTATGTATTGACGCAGTTACAAGTATTTATTGTCGCCTTTGCAAATATGTATTGACGCAGTTATAAGTATATATATTCGCAGTTTCAAGTATGCATTGACGCAGTTACAAGTACGTAATGGCGCAGTTACAAGTATTTTTTTTCCCTTTATAAGTATGTATTGTCGCCTTTACAAGTATGTATTGACGCCGTTAAATGTATAGATTGTCGCCTTTGTAAATATGTATTGACGCAGTTTCAAGTATTTATTGTCTCCTTTGCAACTATGTATTGACGCAGTTACAATTATGTATTTACTCAGTAACAAGTATGTATTATAGCCTTTGCAAGTATTTATTGTTGCTTTAGCAAGTATGTATTGACTCATTTACAAGTATGTATTGACGCAGTTGTAAGTATGTATTGACGCAGTTACAAGTATGTATTGTAGCAGTTTCAAGTATTTATAGAGGCAGTTACAGGTATTTATTAACGCAGTTACAAGTATGTTTTATCGCCTTTGCAAGTGTGTATTGTCGTCTTTGAAAGTATGTATTGACGCTGTTACAAATATGCATTGACGCAGTTACAAGTATGTATTGGCGCAGTTACACGTTTATATTGACGTATTTACAAGTATGTATTGTGGCCTTTTCAAGTGAGTATTGACGCAGTTATAAGTATGTATTGACGCAGTTTAAAGTATGTATTGACTCAGTTACATGTATGTATGGAAGCACAAGTATGTATTAACGCAGTTACCAGTATGTTTTGACGCAGTTACAAGTATGTTTTGATGCAGTTAAAAGTATTTATTGTCGAAGTCACCGTTATGTATTATCGCAGTTACAAGTATGTATTGACACAGTTAAAAGAATGTATTGACACAGTTTCCAGTATGTAATGACACAGTTACAAGTATTATTGACACAGTTACCAGTATGTATTATCGCAGTAACAAGTTTGTTTTGTCGCAGTTACCCATATTTATTGCAAAGTTACAAGTATGTATTGACGCAGTTTCAAGTATGTATTGACGCATTTACAAGTATGTATTGACACAGTAATAAGTATGTATTGACACAGTTACAAGTATGTATTGTCGCAGTTACAAGTATGTATTGACACAGTTACTAGTATGTATTGACACAGTTACAAGTATGTATTGTCGCAGTAACAAGTATGTTTTGTCGCAGTTACCCATATTTATTGCAAAGTTACAAGTATGTATTGACGCATTTACAAGTATGTAATGACACAGTAATAAGTATGTATTGACACAGTTACAAGTATGTATTGACGACGTTACAAGTATTTATTGTCGCCTTTGCAAGTATGTATTGACGCATTTTCAAGTATGTTTTGACGCAGTTACAAGTATGTATTGCCACAGTTACCAGAATGTATTGACGCAGTTACCAGTATGTATTGAAGTAGTAACAATATTTTATGGACACAGATTCAAGTATGTATTGATGCAGTTACAGGTATGTATTGACGCAGTTACCAGTATGTATTGACTCAGTTACAATTATGTATTGACTCAGTTACAAATATGTATTGTCACAGTTAAAAGTTTGTATTGACGCAGTTACCAGTATGTATTGACGCAGTTACAAGTATATATTGACAGAGTTACAAGTATGTATTGTCGCAGTTACAAGTATGTATTGTCGCAGTTACCCATTTTTATTGCAAAGTTACAAGTATGTATTGACGCAAATACAAGTATGTATTGACGCAGTTACAAGTATGTATTGACACAGTTACAAGTATGTATTGACACAGTTACAAGTATGTATTGTCGCAGTTACAAGTATGTTTTGACACAGTTACCATTATGTATTGACGCAGTTACCAGTATGTATTGAAGTAGTAACACTATTTTATGGACAGAGATACAAGTATGTATTGATGCAGTTTCAAGTATGTATTGAGGCAGTTACAAGTATGTATTGACACAGTTACAAGTATGTATTGACCAAGTTACAAGTATGTATTGTCACTGTTAAAAGTATGTATTGACGCAGTTACCAGTATGTATTGATGCAGTTACAAGTATGTATTGATGCAGCTACCAGTACGTATTGACTTAGTTACAAGTATGTTTTGACGCAATTACAAGTATGTATTGACGCAGTTACAAGTATTTATTGCCGCCTTTTCAAGTATGTATTGACGCATTTAAAAGTATGTTTTGACACAGTTACAAGTATGTATTGGCGCAGTTAGAAGTATTTTTGTCACCTTTGCAAGTATGTATTGACGTATTTACAAATATGTATTGACGCAGTTATAAGTATGTATATTCGCAGTTTCAAGTATGTATTATCGCAGTTACAAGAATGTAACGTTGCAGTTACTAGTATGTAATGGCGCCTTTAAAAGTATGTATTGTAGCCGTTAGAAGTTTGTACTGACGCAGTTTCAAGTATATATTTTCCCTTTTATAAGTATGTATTGTCGCCTTAACAAGTATTTATTGTCGCCTTTGAAGGTATGTATTGACTCAGTTACAAGTATGTATTGACGCAGTTACAAGTATGTATATTCGCAGTTATAAGCATGTATTGTCGCAGTTACAAGTATGTATTGACGCAGTTACAATCATGTATTGACGCAGTTACAAGTATGTTTTGTCGGTTTGCAACTATGTTTTGACGAAATTTCAAGTATGTTCTGTCGACTTTCCAAGTATGTATTAACGCAGTTACAGGTATGTATTGGCGCAGTTGCCAGTATAAATTGTCACCTTTGCAAGTATGCATTGACTCAGTTATAAGTATGTAATGGCGCAGTTACAAGTATGTATTGTAGCCGTTACAAGTATGTACTGACGCACTTACAAGTATTTTTTTTCCTTTTATAAGTATGTATTGTCACCTTTACAAGTATTTATTGTCGCCTTTGCATGTATGAATTGACGCTTTTACAAGTATGTATTGACGCCGTTAAATGTATAGATTGTCGCCTTTGTAAATATGTATTGACGCAGTTTCAATTATTTATTGTCTCCTTTGCAACTATGTATTGACCCAGTTACAATAATGTATTTACGCAGTAACAAGTATGTATTATAGCCTTTGCAAGTATTCATACTTGCTTTAGCAAGTATGTATTGACGCAGTTTCAAGTATGTATTGACTTATTTACAAGTATGTATTGACGCAGTTGTAAGTATGTATTGACGCAGTTACAAGTATGTATTGTAGCAGTTACAAGTATGTATAGGGGCAGTTATAGGTATTTATTAACGCAGTTACAAATATGTATTATCGCCTTTGCAAGTGTGTTTTGTCGTCTTTGCAAGTATGTAATGCTGTTACAAATATGTATTGACGCAGTTACAAGTATGTATTGGCGCAGTTACACTTTATATTTACGTAATTACTGGTATGTATTGTGGCCTTTGCAAGTGAGTATTGACGCAGTTATAAGTATGTATTGACGCAGTTTAAAGTATGTATTGACTCAGTTACATGTATGTATTGAAGCACAAGTATGTATTAACGCAGTTACAAGTATGTAAAGTCGCCTTTACAAGTGTGTATTGTCGCCTTTGCAAGAATGTATTTACATAGTTACAAGTATGTATTGACGCAGTTACAAGTATGTATAGACGCAGTTACAGTTATTTATTAACACAGTTACAAGTATGTATTGTCGGCTTTGCAAGTGTGTATTGTCGTCTTTGCAAGTATGTATTGACACAGTTACAAATATGTATTAACCTAGTTACCCGTATGTATTGTCGCAGTTACCTGTATGTTTTGCAAAGTTACAAGTATGTATTGACCCAGTTACAAGTATGTATTGTCACAGTTAAAAGTATATATTGACACAGTTACTAGAATGTATTGACACAGTTACCAGTATGTATTGACGCAGTTACCAGTATGTATTGACGCAGTTACAAGCATGTATTGACACAGTTAAAAGAATGTATTGTCGCAGTTAAAATTGACGCAGTTACCAGTGTGTATTGACGCAGTTACCAGTATGTATTGGCTCAGTAACAAGTATGCATTGGAGCATTTACAAGTATGTATTGATGAAGTTACAAGTATGTATTGACAAAGTTACAAGTATATATTGTCCTCTTATCAAGTATGTATTGACGCAGTTTCAAGTATGTATTTTCCCTGTTATAAGAATGTATTTTCGCTTTTACAAGTATGTATTCTCGCAGTTACAAGAATGTATCGTTGCAGTTACCAGTATGTAATGGCGCAGTTACAAGTATGAATTGTAGCCGTTACAAGTATGTACTGACGCAGTTTCAAGTATATATTTTCCCTTTTATAAGTAGTATAAGTATTTATTGTCGCCTTTGCAATTATGTATTGACGCATATACAAGTATGTATTGAAACAGTTACTAGTATGTATTGTCGCCTTTGTAAGTATGTTTTGTCGCAGTTACAAATATGTATTGACGAATTTACAAGTATGTATTGTCGACTTTACAAGTATGTATTGACTCAGTTTCAAGTATGTATTGACGCAGTTACAAGTATGTATATTCGCAGTTTCAAGTATGAATTGTCGCAGTTACAAGTATGTTTTGACGCAGTTACAAGTATGTATTGACTCAGTTACAATCATGTTTTGTCGGTTTGCAAGTATGTTTTGACGCAATTACAAGTATGTTTTGGCACAGTTACAAGTATGTTTTGTCAACTTTGCAAGTATGTAATGACGCAGTTACAAGTATGTATTGGCGCAGTTGTCAGTTTAAATTGTCGCCTTTGCAAGTATGCATTGACGCAGTTACCAGTATGTAATGGCGCAGTTACAAGTATGTATTGTAGCCGTTACAAGTATGTACTGACGCACTTACAAGTATGTTTTTTCCCTTTTATAAGTATGTATTGACGCATTTACAAGTATGTATTGACGCCGTTAAATGTATAGATTGTCGCCTTTGTAAATATGCATTGAAGCAGTTTCAAGTATTTATTGTCTCATTTGCAACTATGTATTGACGCAGTTACAATTATGTATTAACGCAGTAACAAGTATGTATTGTAGCCTTTGCAAGTATTTATTGTTGCTTTAGCAAGTATGTATTGACGCAGTTTCAGGTATGTATTTACTCAGTTACAAGTGTGTATTGACGCAGTTACAAGTATGTAGTGACGCACTTACAAGTATGTTTTGTCGACTTTGCAAGTATGTATTGAAGCAGTTACAGGTATGTATTGGCGCAGTTGCCAGTATAAATTGTCGCCTTTGCAAGTATGCATTGACGCAGTATGAATGGCGCTGTTACAAGTATGTTTTGTCGCCTTTCCAAGTATGTATTGTCGCAGTTAAAAGCAAGTATAGACGCAGTTACAAGTATGTATTGACGCAGTTACAAGCATATATTGACGCAGTTACAAGTATATATTGTCGCCTTTGCAAGTATGTATTGGCGCACTTAAAAGTATGTATTGACGCATTTACAAGTATGTATTGTTGCCTTTGCAAGTTTGTATTGACGCAATTATAAGTATGTATTGTCGCCTAAGCAATTATGTATTGAAGCAGTTACAGGTATGTATTGGCGCAGTTGCCAGTATAAATTGTCGCCTTTGCAAGTATGCATTGACGCAGATACAAGTATGAATGGCGCTGTTACAAGTATGTTTTGTCGCCTTTCCAAGTATGTATTGACGCAGCTAAAAGCATGTATAGACGCAGTTACAAGTATGTATTGACGCAGTTACAAGCATGTATTGACGCAGTTACACGTATGTATTGTCGCCTTTGCAAGTATGTATTGGCGCACTTAAAAGTATGTATTGACGCATTTACAAGTATGTATTGTCGCCTTTGCAAGTTTGTATTGACGCAATTATAAGTATGTATTGTCGCCTAAGCAAGTATGTATTGAAGCAGTTACAACTATGTATCGCCTTTTAAGGTATGTATTGACGCAAAGACAAGTATGTGTTGACACAGTTACAAATATGTATTGACGCAGTTATAAGTATGTATTGTCGCCTGATGAAGTATGTATTGACGCAGTTACAAGTATGTTTTGAACCAGGTACAAGTATGTTTTGTCACCTTTGCAAGTATGAATTGACGCAGTTATAAGTATGTATCGCCATTTAAGGTATGTATTGATGCAAATACAAGTATGTTTTGATACAGTTACAAATAATATGTATTGACGCAGTAACAAGTATGTATTGTCGCCTTATCAAGTATGTATTGACGCAGTTTCAAGTATGTTTTGACACAGTTATAAACATGTATTTGCGCACTTTAAAGTATGTTTTGACGCAATAACAAGTATGTTTTGACACAGTTACAAGTATGTATCGACGTAATTACAAGAATGTATTGTTGCCTTTACAAGTATGTATTGACGCAGTTACAAGTATATATTGACGCAATTACATGTATGTATTGACGCAGTTGCCAGTATAAATTGTCGCCTTTGCAAGTGTGTATTGACGCAGTTACAAGTATAAATGGCGCAGTTGCAAGTATGTTTTGGCGCCTTTCCAAGTATGTATTGATCCAGTAACAAGTATGTATTGACGCAATTACAAGCATGCATCGACGCAGTTACAAGTATGTATTGTCGCCTTTTCAGATATGTATTGACTCAAATACAAGTATGTATTGACACAGTTACAAGTATGTATTGAAGCAGTTATAAGTATGTATAGACGCAGTTACAAGTATGTTTTGACACAGTTACAAGATTGTGTTGACGCAGTAACAAGTATGCATTGGAACAGTTACAAGTATGTATTGATGCAGTTACAGGTATGTATTTACGAAGTTACAAGTATATATTGTCGCCTTAACAAGTATGTATTGATGCAGTTACAGGTATTTATTTTCCCTTTAATAAGTATGTATTTTCGCCTATACAAAATCGTATAATCGCCGTTACAAGAATGTACCGTCGCAGTTACAAGTATGTAATGGCGCAGTTACAAGTATGTATTGTAGCCGTTACAAGTATGTACTGACGCACTTACAAGTATGTTTTTTCCCTTTTATAAGTGTGTATTGTCGCCTTTACTAGTATTTATTGTCGCCTTTGCAAGTATGTATTGACGCATTTACAAGTATGTATTGACGCCGTTAGATGTATAGATTGTCGCCTTTGTTAATATGTATTGACGTAGTTACAATTATATATTTACGCAGTAACAAGTATGTATTGTCGCCTTTGCAAGTATTTATTGTTGCTTTAGCAAGTATGTATTGACCCAGTTTCAGGTATGTATTGACTCAGTAACAAGTATGTTTTGACGCAGATACAAGTATGTATTGGCGCAGTTGCCAGTATAAATTGTCGCATTTGCAAGTATGCATTGACGCAGTTACAAGTATGTATTGTCGCCTTTGCAAGTATGTATTGACGCAAATACAAGTATCTTTTGAAGCAGATACCCGTTTGTATTAACGAAGTTCGAAGTATGTTTTGACGCCTTTACAAGTATGTATTGATTCAGTTACAAGTATATATTTTCTCTGTTATAAGTATGTATTGTCGCCCTTACAAGTATGTATTATCTCCTTTAAAACAATGTATCGTCGCAGTTACAAACATGTAATGACGCAGATACAAGTATGTATTGTCGCCTTTACAAGTATGTATTGACGCAGTAACAGGTATGTATTTTCCCTGTTTTAACTATGTATTGTCGCCTTTACAAGTATTCATTATCGCCGTTACACGAATGTATCGTCGCAGTAACCAGTATATAATGGTAGTTACAAGTATGTATTGATGTCGTTACAAGTATGTATTGACGCCTTATAAGTATGTGTTTTCCGTGTTATAAGTATGTTTTGTCTCCTTAACAAGATGTATTGACGCAGTTACAAGTTTTTAATTTCCCTTTTATAAGTATGTATTGTCGCTTTTACGAGTATGTTTTATCGACGTTACAAAAAGGTGTCGTCGCAGTTTACAGAATCGTAATGGCGCAATTACAAGTATGTATTGTAGCCGTTACAAGTATATATTGTCACCTTTACAATAATGTATTTTCCCTTTTATAAGTGTTTATTGTCGCCTTTACAAGTATTAATTGTCGTCTTTGCAAGTATAAATAATCGCCGTTTAAAGAATATCTCGTCGCAGTAACAAGCATGTAATGGAGCAGATACAAGTTGTTTTGTCACCTTTACAAGTATGTATTGACGCAGTTACAAGTATGTATTTTCCCTGTTATAAGTATGTTTTGACGCCTTAACAAGTATCTATTGTCGCCGTTACAAGAATGTATTGTCACAGTTAACAGTATATATTGGCACAATTACACGTTTTTTATTTTCGCTGTAACTATTATGTTTTTTCCCTGTTATAAGTATGCATTGTCGCCTTTACAAGTATGTTTTATTGCCGTTACAAGAATATATCGTCGCAGTTACCAGTATGTGATGGCGCAGTAACAAGTTTGTATTGTAGCCGTTACAAGTATGTATTGTCGCATTTGCAAGTATGTATATTCGCAGGTACAAGTATGTATCCTGGCAATTACCATATGTATTGTCCCAGTAACAAGTATACATATCCGCAGTTACAATAATATATTCACAGTTACAAGTAATTATTGTAACGTATGTATTTTCACCGTTACAAGTACATATATTCGCAGTTAGAAGTATTTATTGCCGCAGTTTTAAGTACGTATTTTCGCAGGTACAAGTAATTATATTCGCAATGGCAAGTATGTATACTTACAGTTACAAGAATGTATTGACTCAGTAACAAGTATGCATATTCGCAGTTTAAAGTATGTATTGTCACAGTTACAAGTATATTTTTCCGCAGTTAAAAGTATTGAATGTCGCAGTTACAAATATATATACTTACAGTTACAAGTACGTATTGTTTCAGTTATAAGTATGTATTGTCGCATAATAAAGTATTTATATTAACGGTAACAAATATATATTGGTGCTGTTAAAAATTTGCATTGTCGCCGTTACAATATTGTGTCGTCCCTGGTACCAGTTTGTATTGTCGTAGTTACCACTACATATTATCGCGGAATGCAGTATATATTGTCGTAGTTACAATTATGTATTGCCGCAGTTTGAAGAATGTATTGTCGCCGTTACACGTATGTATTGTAGCCGTTGCAATTATGTATTCTCGCTGTAACAAGTATGTATCGTTACAATAACAAGTATGTAATGTCGCAGTTACAAGTATGTATATTTGCATTTACAAGAATGTATCATCGCCATTTTAAGTATAAATTTCCATGGTTACAAATATGAATTGTCGAAGTTACTAGTTTGTATTTTCGAAGTCATAAGTATTTATTGTCACAGTTAGAAGTATGCATTGTCGCCGTTACAAAAATGTTTGTCGACGAAACAAATATGTATCGTCACAGTAACAAGTATGTAATGTCGCAGATACATGTTTGTATTGTCGCCGTTATACGTACGTTTATTCGCAGGTACAAATAAATTTTTTCGAAGTTACAAGTTTGTATTGTCGCAGTTACAAGTTTGTTTTGTCGTAGTTACAAGTTTGTATTGTCGCAGTTACAACGATGTATTGTTGCAGTTACATGTTTGTATTGACGCAGTTATAACTATGTATTGTCGCCGTTACAAATATATTTTGTCACTGTTACAAGTATGTATTGCCTCAGTAACAAGTCTGTATTGTCACTGTAACCAGAATGTATTGTCGCAGTAAACTGGATGTATTGTCGCAGTAACCAGAATGCATTGTCGCAGCTGCCAGTATCTATTGTCGCAGGTAGCAGTATGTATTGTCACAGTTTCAAGTATATTTTGTCACTTTTACAAGTTTGTATTTTCACAGTTACAAGTATGTATTGCCGCAAATACATGTATGTATTGACTAAATTACAAGCATGTATTTTAGCAGTTCATAATATGCATTGTCGCAGTTAGTATTTATATTCGCAGTTACAATTTTGTATTGTCGGCGTTACAAGAATGTATATTCGCCGTTACCAGTATATTTTATCGCAGTTAAAAGTATGTGTTGTCGCAGTTACAAGTAAGTTTTGGCACTGTTAAAAGTATGTATTTTGCCGTTAAAAAGAATATATTGTCGCAGTTACATATATGTATTGTCGCTGTTACAATTATGTATAGTCGCGATAACCAGTATGTAGTGTCACAGTAACCAGTATGTATTGTCGCAGTGACCAGAATGTATTGTCGCAAATATAAATAAGTTTGGTCGCCGTTACTCGAAATTATTGTCACATCTACCAGTATGCATTATCACAGTTGCAAATATGTATTGTCACCGTTACAAGTAGGTATTGTCACCGCAACAAGTATTTGTTGTAGCTGTTTCATGTAAATATTGTCACAGTTACAAGAATGTATTGTCACAGCTACAAGAATGTATTGTCGCAATTACAAGTATGTATTGCCGCACTTACAGGTATATATAGTCGAAGTAACAAGTATGTATTCTCGCAATAACAAGTATGTATTATCGCAGTTACAAGTATGTAGTGTCGCAGTAACAAGTATGTATTGTCGCAGTAACAAGTATGTAGTGTCGCAGTTACAAGTATGTAGTGTCGCAGTTACAAGTTTGTCGTGTCGCAGTAACAAGTATGTATTGTCGCAGTAACAAGTATGTATTGTCGCAGTAACAAGTATGTATTGTCGCAGTAACAAGAATGTATTGTCGCAGTTACAAGCATGTGTTGTCGTAGTTAAAAGTATGTATTTTCGCAGTTACAAATATATTATGTCGCAGTAACAAAAATATGTTGTCGCTGTTACAAGTATGTGTTTTCGCAGATACAAGTTCCATGTATATTCGCAGTAACAAGTATGTTCATTCGAAGTAAAAAGGTTTGTATTGTTGCAGTTAAAAGTTTAAAAGTATGTATTGCCTTAATTACCAGAATATATTTTCGCAGATACAGGTAAGTATTGTCGCAGTTACAAGTATGTTTTGTCGCAGTTACTTGTATATATTTATACGTAGTCACAAGTATGTATATTCGCAGTAACAAATATGTATTATCGCAATAAATATTATCTTTTGTCAATGTTGCAAGTATGTTGATTCGCAGTTACAATTTAGTATTATCACAGTTATAAGTTTGTTAATTCGCAGTTACAAGTATGTATTGTCGCCATTACAAGAATGTATTGTGACCGTTACAAAATTGTATTGTCGGTGTTACCAGTATGTATCGTCGCTGTTAGAAGTATGTATTGACGCAGTTACAAGTATGTCTCGTGACCGTTACAAGTTTGTATTGTCGCTGTTACAAGTATGTATTAACGGCATTACAAGTATGTTTTGTCACCGTAACAAGTGTGTTTTGTCGCTGTAACCACAATGTATTGTCGCATTAACCAGTATATGTTTTCACCGTTACAGTTATGTATTTTCTATGTTACCAGTATATATTGTCTCTGTTACAAGTATGCTTTGTCACCGTTACAAGTGTGTAGATTCGCAGTTAAAGGTATATTTTCTCGCAGTTACAAGTATGTATTGCCTCCGTTACAAGTTTGTATTGTAGCAGTCACAAGTATGTATTGTTGCAGTTACAAATATATATTTTATCATTGTGTTTATTTCTGCATATGACACGTATGTTTGATGGTACTAAACCAGTATTCATTAATATCAGTATAACTATATTATTGTTTAACCAAGTAAGATGTATCGGTGTTATATGTATGTTTTATCTTCTACAAGTATGTATTAGAGCCTTTCTAAATATGTAGTATAGTCGAAATAAGTTTCATTATGGTCGTGGTAACATATTTTTCCAAACTCAGATCTATCCAACTATTTGGCCATGCTGGATTTTTTTTATCTTTTCCACGGGCAATAATTTTAAGTATCTTCCATTGTCGAGACGTGAGATATTTTCATCCAAACACGAGTGTAGAGTGTTTTGCGGAAACGAGGTTTACAGAGTTTCCACAAAACACTCTGCGCAAAGGTTGCGATGAACCAATCTTACACGAGCGGGTATGGTAGATGCTTAATTCCCTCCTCAGTAAAACAAAATAGAGAAAAATTGCAAAATTAGTTGCTGGAACTCTTTTGAGCGTTTCGAAAATAAATGCGTGTAGATAATATGATAATTCTTGGTTTTGATTGATATGCGCGCAGTGATTTTCACTACGCACAAACTACATTTTTTTTTACTTTATTTTGTTTAACTGAGTTTGGAGAAAAAACTCGTTTTCGCAATACACACTATCCTCGGATTGGGGTGAACTTAACTTACTCTGTTTGCCATGGAAGATACTTATAATGTTATCGGCGCTTCAAATATGTTTTATCATTGTTACAAATAATCATAGTCGTAACAAGTTGGTATTTTGGTTTCTATGGTGTTTTCGCACTTTATTTGTGAACCATTAGTGTGTCGATAATTCCAAACATATTGTTGAACTGTGATCCAGTCTTGCCAAAAAAACAACTTTCGTTAGATCAATTCATGAAAAAAATGCTAATATGCAATTGGGAGTATTCTGTAGCAAATGCCTTACATAGATCCCTAAAACACCTTCTTACTGCAATGGATATTGTTGTTAAGCAATAAATGAAACAAATACATGCTTGAACACTGCAAATCACTTGTGTCTCATGATCTTAGGGTTAGATTCACACCAACCACCAGAATCAACATCATATGTTTCAGTTGAATTTATTTTAGATTTATTTTTATGAATTGGTGTTGCCCTTTACCAACAAAAGTATAATTATAAGTATTAAGAGTTGTCTATATTAGGCACGATGTAATTCCTGTGTTGAAAAGTTCAGTTCACTCAAATGTCTAAGGTAGAAAAACACAGTTTTTAAAAAAAATCAATATTTTTTTTACATAAAATATTGGAGAAAAAGGGTATTTTTTCAAAATAAATCTGTAAAACCGTTTTTAGAATATTCTTTTATTATTTATATGTTTTTTGTTTTGTTTTCCGATTGATTATGTGGTCTTTCCTTGATACTCATATGCTTATACACTTTTAGTTTAATCTTTTACGATACATGCATTCATAACGAAAACAAACTTCTATGCATTTATAACACATTCTTGATTATGATTTTTTTAGATGTTTGAATCCGTAAAACTAATATGATCCCGAACGGTTTAAAGGTTTAGATGTTTGTTTTGGTTTGGACACATATTTATTATGTTACTTGCCAGAAAAACTTGGAATTATACGTTGTATTAAAACATATAATGCATTTATAATTAATTTACATTTAAAACGCAAACATTAGGCATTTTATTAAAATATATATGTTTCTCAATTGCTGTATTATAGCGGCGAAAGGAACCCCCAGGTTCTGAGGGTTGAATTTTACCCCATGGGCTTAGTTATGAATATAAAGTACATACCCCGAGTGAGTACTGAGTATCTAAAAGAATTCATGAAATGTTTAAGGGATGTTTTAGGGGTCTTTGGATGTTTTAGGGGTAATAATGGAATGTTATGGTGCATTTCTGGAATGTCATTGGGTAGTTATTGAGTGTCCTTGAGTAGTCATAAAGTGTAGCCGGCTTGTCCTGATGTGTCCATGAGTTATTCTGGAGTTTCCTCTGGTAGTCCAGGTGTGTAAAAGGATAGTCATTTGGTGTCCTTGAGTAGTCCTGGGGTGTTAATGGGTTATTCCGAATTGTCCATGGGTAGTCCCGTGATGATCTTGTGTACTCTTCGTGTGTCCTTGGGTTGTCAGGGAGTGTGCTTGGGTACATAAAGTATCTTTTGGTAGTCCTGGATTGTACTACGGATGTTCTGTTGCATTATTGGGTAGTCCTGGGTGTAATTGAGTAGTCTTATGCGTCCTTCCTTGTGTCGTTAGTTAGAACTAGTATGCGCCTGGGTAGTCATTGGGTGACGCAAGAACGTACTCCTGGTGTTTCATTGGGTAGTTCGTGTGTGTTCTTGGGCTATACGGATGTATCGATAGTAGTTCTGGGGCCGGTTGTTCAAAACCTCAATTAAATTTAACAGTACGTTACCTTAACCATCCATTAAATCCATAACTGACTGTTTCTTAACGGTCAGTTAAATTCATGTTGCTCATAGCTATTTAATGCTGCCGTTAAGTAACGCTAGCGTTAAATGCTTAACAGTCAATTAAATCCAACTTCCTGTCCCATAATTCATCTGTCACCATCATTCAGCATCCAAGATGGCCGACATCACAAGGTCTTCTGCTTATGATACTGAAAAATAAAAAAGGAGAAAAAAACCTAATTTCACAGCTTGTGAAACTTTGATAATAGAGGAATGTTTGGGAGACTTCGAGACAAGGGAAATGCTGACTAACAAATTTACTAATAAAATTTCTAATGAGAAAAAGAAAAGAAAATGGGAAGAAATAGGTGTCAAATGTTTTGCCTTGGGGTGTGCTGTTCGGACTGGCGATGTAATCAGTGTTAAATGGCAGAACAGGAGGGAAAATGCCAAGGCTGAGATAACAAGGTAGTCTGATATTATATTTAATAAGTGTTTTTGTTAATATTTAGAAATATATTCAGCATGACCGATGTACTGAATTAAATGCGTTTTTTATTCATAACATAACTAAATATACATGTTTAAATGAAAATATTATTTTTGATTTAGAGTGAAGCTTAGCATTTTGCATGTTTATTCAAACTCTTAATTGATACTTTAATTTGTGTCATAAAAGTGAAAGTAAATGTAAATTAGAGGTGCCTCAGTGTTCACATCCTTCACCTTCAAATACTTCGTCTAAGTTAAAACTTCCGAATAAAATCGACTCTGACTATAAACCAAGTTAACACAGTTGCCTCCCTTAACTTAATTGTTACACCATTTGTTTTTCGCAGATGGTCTTTCGTTCATACCCAAGAAGATACGGAAAGTGAAAGCTTTATTTTATCAAAGTGTCTCCCGCCATCCAAGGTCATAATGCCAGCGCAGCCTACTGCAGGACATTAAAGAGCAATCACAGTTACAAAGAACAGAAACAGGAACGCGTGTAAGTGTTTGCCATGTATTCAAACAACTGCATTGTAAAAATACGATCTATAAAATATACACCAATTGAGTAAACTTTAACATTAACATTTTGAATCCACACGTTATTTGATAAGTTTTGTCCCAATTAGCAATAGTTTCAGTTCACTGTCCTAACTGTTATTATGGTCATTATTAGCATAATCCTTATTGTTAATAGTGTCAAGAGATGGAAGACCAAAGCAGAGGAACTCATTGATTGGCAAATTCTATACTTCCAAAATCTGTTGGAATAAGCACAGCAAGTGGTATGAAAAAGACTAAGGGTACGGAGGATGTTACAAAAAGTATAAATGTACATGGACATGTAGTTCAATGCAAAAGGGGTTTCAACCTTTTACAGTTATATGTTAGATGAATTATATATGCCAAAGAATAAAGATTGTATTACCAAAACGGCAAAGTTGTTTATGTTTTGTTTTGTTTTACAGAAGGAAATCAATCGGGTGAAGTTGAGAGTGATGCAAACATATGAAAGAAACTTGATACAGAGGAAATAGACGGATTCATCCGGACAACCTTCTTCGAGAGTTGAACATGAAGATGTGATATGGTATATTTCATCCCGTTTTTATGGCGTTTATTTTTATTTGACTGTATAAAATTTATGTACGAGCTTGTAAAGTTACCCACATGATGTTTTAATTCAGTGTGAATCGTCTGTCTGTGATATTTGGGCTATTCTGAGCTATTTACATTACTTGCCAAATAAATTGAGCACGTAAAAAATCCATGTATCTAACCGTTGTTGTTTTTCATAATTAATCGCCTTTACACAATACACAAACAATTATTAATGAAGAGCAAACAATGTAAGAATTATTATTTTTTACTTCAAGAGGTGTATGAAGATGTTGATAATCTTACAGTGGTGATGATGAACTAACAGTGGTGATGATGAAAGAGCAGTGATGGTGAAGATGAACTAACAGTGGTGATGATGAACTAACAGTGGTGATGATGAACGAGCAGTGGTGATGAGGAACTAACATTGGTGATGATGAACTAAAAGTGGTGATGATGAACGAGCATTTCCGATAGCAGTGGTTTATATAAGACCATATTGATACTACACAGAGAAGAAGTTTTCCACAAAGAAGTCTCTAGTGGCCAAGCCGGTACAAGCATCTTGGTGTACTCCATCATTCCCATTCTGTGGTTGAATGAACTCATCGTCGTCCATATGCATGTTCATGTCCACTGCAATATTATGTAGGATAACACATGCCACCTTGCATGTCTTTTCTGTTTGAGGCGTATCTGTTAAATTATATAATTTAATTGAAAAAGGTGAATATTTCAACGTGTGTGCGTACATGCATGATCGGTTGGGTGTTTGTTAAAGTGCGTGTACTAATACTATAACTATTCAGAAACGATACAATAAGAGAAATTATTCTTATTTAAAGTCGGTTATGATAATCATAAATAACACTAGCTGATAGCTATTTCCGACATAATAGATCATCCAATAACAGACAAACAAAATACCTAAAAATACTCAAGATCATAATATCACATGTTATAATATAAATACATAGGTTGCAATACGATTATAGGTTTCATTACAAAAATAACCAGATACATCAAAAGTTACAAGATAAAATACATTCATGATTTAAATACTAGCACAATACATTAAGTGGAAATCAAATGAAGGCAACAGTAAAACACACAACATGTAGTTTAAACACTAGTAAATAACATTAATAAATATACAACCATTATTCATATACACAAGTAGTAACTCTGAATGTAAAACATGAAATCTTCTCTTCAGCCTTCCAAATGCTCTCTCGATGCAGGCCCTTGTCCGAGTGTGTGCCTGTTGATATCGCTCCTTTGCTTCACTGTCAACCCTAATAAAAGGGGTCATGAGCAATGGCTTCAGGGCGTACCAGCATATACTAAGACATAATAATGCAACTTGGCAAGTATGGATGTGTCTCTCAGTCATAAGTAAAATATCCAATAAAGAATCTTTAATACGAATTTTTATTACTGTAACAAAATAAATCTTTTCTACCTAGCCTTTCTCAGTGACTTTGCATCATAGACAACGTTCGCGGTGTTAACAAACTACAGTTGTAAGTATGTCAATGTCAGACTGAATGCATGGATGCTGTGATAACCTCACAAATTCATGTTCATACCCATTGTCTCCTAAAAGGACACCATCTAAAAACGCCACATGTTCAATGGTCAGCTTGGCTGCCATTCCCGACGTTCTGAAGACGTGCGAGTCGTAGCAAGACTCAGGCCAGCTTGCATTTACACTTGTAAATTTTCCTGTAAAAGATTAAACAATTAAACTGTGCAAAAATAATCAGAGTAGAATCTGCAAATGGCAGTGGTTCACTTAATGGTTCACTTCGTCCTGCACCCTCCAAACTCTTAACAAACTCTATGCATAGATTCTGTATACATCATATTTATGAGTACGGTACGATGTGTTACCTATGAGTTATTTATTTAACAAAAAATAATAAAGAATGTAGTACGTCGACTTTAATTATTGTATTAATGAATATAAATATAAAATCACTATTTAATAATATTTTTGACTTTAATTATTGTATTAATGAATATAAATATAGAATCACTATTTAATAATATTTTTGGTCAGCATTTTCCCTCTTTATGTTTACTGTCAGCGCTCCAGTCAGTTTTTAGTATCGCCCTTTAAACGGGGGTGTTTTTGCCGAATTGACAATATAATTATTATGTTAAGTTTTCGAAAGAAAAGATGGAAATACTGAAAACAAAAGTGGAAAACTCAAAGTTTCATACCGTTGATGTCACATACAGCCTGCATGTTTATACTATGGAAGCCTTTTTTTATTCACGAAGACTGATTCGTCTTCGGATGGCACCTGGATTCGGATATGTGTTCCGTCTACACATCCAACAAGATTCGGGAAACCAGCTTTCTTAAAACATTCTATCATATTCCATGCTCGAACATTGGCATCAGGCCACATCCCAACTTATGTAAGTGACCACAAATGGCTACTGTCACTTGGGCTACAACACGTGACACAGTGCACTTGTGGTAGCCCATGCTATTACCAATGATGTTAAAAATGCTCCTGTGGCGAAGAAGCGCAACGTAATCATAATCATCTGTCTAACGGTAAGTGCTCTGTTTCTCGTTGTTTCCAGCGATACCTTCAGCAAATCATCTAGATAGTCTATTCCACCATTCGTATATCTGTATCTGGCAAACATCTCATCGTCTTGCATATTCTGTACCTGTGTAGTGTGCCGAAATTCTTTCACTTTTCTATGATTTACAAATAGAGCCGCCATCATGGAAACCTTCCATTAATGTTTAAACGTAGGTCTATTCCTCCGTCCGTTACATTTAACGGCTGGTTCAACCGTTAAACCTGCCGTTAAATTCTAACTTTATTTTGAGCAACCTCATGCCACTTTGGTTTAAATTAAAGGGACCATTAAAACTTGAACGAACCGTTAAATTTAACTTAGGTTTTTAGCAACCGGCCCTTGGGGTTTCCTTAAATAATTCTAGGGTGTCTTTTTGCGTAACCAAAATATACCCCAGAACTACTTAACGACACACTTAGAATATTCAAGAACACCAAAGACTACCAATAGACACCCCAGAACAACCCAAGTACACCCAAAGACTACCGATTGACTCTCCAATATTTTTGCGCTTGACCAGTTAAGAGTTTATGGCCTGCATAAATATGTATATGAAATACTACAGAAACAAGCACAGTAGACACAATTTTAAACACAAACCCCTTTTATTGCATAAAATGTGTAATTGGTCCGTTATCGTGGTGTGTTAAAACGTAAAAACCCGTGCGTTCACATGCCGTAAATGCCCGGCTTTTTAGTTTACATAAGCGATATCATGACCCGCATCATAACAATGGACGCTGAGCGACCTGGTTTCTAACCGAAAGTGGGTCAACGCTTTAAAAGCACTAGATTAAGTCTAAAACGTTTAACTTGAGTTATATCTGTCGATTTTATTCAGAACAAACGACTTATATGGACATGATTCCATTACGTCGTATGCAATGAAAAAGAGTTTTCATTTTTTTCTCTGATGCTGAAGAAGCTGTACATTTCATCCAATACACTTTAACATTTGTTTCCGGTTTAAATTAGTTGCCAAAACATATACACGTTAAAGTAGGAATATATCGGTAATTAATCAATTACCCGTTGGGTATTGTCTAAAAATAATCCAAGTAATCAAGTAAATTTCTAAACAAAATACTTTCTAATCAACTGAACACTGCAAAAAATGGCGACAAAACAAAACTGTTACTGTCGAATTATATTGCGGCCCTTATCGAGCTAAGTGTAAAATGACATCGCTCGTGGCGTCACACAAGAACCTGTTATGGAGTGTTTTTTTTAAATAAATGTTTTTGCATTTGCGTGACATTAAACTTTTTGTTTACACATAAATTACTTACAACGTGATAAGCACTCTGGCTGTAAACCATTTTGCGGGCCTTTGCAGATGGTAAAGCCCTTAAAAGGGTGTATTAACCCTATATTAATGGCACAGGATCAGCCCCAAAAACATGGAACACTAAAACAAACAAGCACAAACCATAAACATTAAACCACAGCACAAATCTCCACACACAACACATGTACTTATATATATATATATATAAGGTCATGCTTCTTAAATAACAACCAACAAGCATCTCAATAAAATACCAGTAAATATTGGAATGAACGAGACTTCAAACATGTTAAAGATGTACTAATAATAAAATTGATCCTTTAACAATTTAACAAGTTTTATGTCTTAAAATAAAATTAACAACTATCATAAAATCTATAAAGTAAAGAGGATTATGTCGACACAAATGTTACTATAACAACATCAATTAGCTATACCTTACTCATCTGAAAATGTGGGATTTAACACCTCCACCCCATTTACATTACTTTAAATATATATATATACCTTTTAAACTCATGAACTCCATGATTATGATTTTACCTCATCTCAACTTAAGATCATAAAGGTGTTGTTGCCTTGAAAGGTGGTACTTGGACAGTCCTGGTTTTGGCTTCTACATATTTTTTAAGAAGTCAATCCCATTGGCTTTTTTCAACGACTTTGTCGTGATTCAAAATGTTGTCGATATCGTCAACCTGCATGAATTTCTCACATCTGTATGAATATATGCAAATATGTCAGAACTCGAAAAGTTGACATATTCGCTTTTCGTCTATGAAGAGTTGTTATACGAGCCTATTTGTCCGCAAGCAAAGACGATTATTTAAAAAATATTAAACAATTATTAGTATCAAACAATAAGGAAATATACACTGCATCGGACTTCGGTACTGCGTTATGTGTGCGAGCGTGTAAGAGTGTGTGTGTGTGTGTGTGGGGGGGATACGTATGCACGTATATGAATGAACGTTTGCGACGGATTTGGGTATGAATAGGCTAGCAATTCGATCAGCCATTTTGTTATACGTCAGGGGCGTGCCTTTGAAATGTACGCTCGTATACTTGAGAGCATGTCGACATGTTAATGCTATATGCTTCATTTGATTCCATTTTTATGCGGAAAAGGGAAAGGTGGAGTGTAAATTCTCGTTTTCATGATTTGTTTTAAATAAAACATTTATCATACTCGACTATTTTCAATCATTCTGAACTTATATAAAACAGTGAAAGTATCAAAACTGTTGGCAATGTCATTTGTTATGGGGCTCATGTTTTGGCACCAAAAATAGTTTTCCCGTTAATGCATCTGAAACACTTATAGTATAGGTAGATTACTCTTCGATACCAAAAAAGCAGAACAAATATAATTACAGTACACTGCAATTTGGTTAACGTAGGGAGCAAACCAACACGAACAATCAAGATTGTTTTTAGCGACACCGATATCTTAATCATTGGACTCATACATGACCTTTTAGATAAATTGACCTTATTAAACATAAAAATCATCACGTAATAATGTCAATCACCCAATCAAGATACAACCTTTTCCTGAATTGCGTTAGCATTGGTTTTAAAAAGTTTTTTAAAAGGCAGGATAGCAGGTATTTTAAAATATTAAAAAATTAAATACCTTCTTGAATTACCGTCTAAATTCATTTCATCTCGCATGCCATTCAGTTAAGATATTACATTGCTTACTTTACAGACGTTCTTAAAGAAAAAAAATGTGAATGTTTGTTTTCTGAATGAGTTTATTAACAACATTGAACACATTACCTAACAATATATTGAAGATGTGTATATTCATGACAGTTCTATGTATCATTTTATATGCATAGCTGTACGATTGTGTATTCTTCTGAAGAAATAAACGGACTGTAAGTAATTGCAGTTCCAAAGAGAAAAGATTTTGCATTCATTTTCTTTTTTTCAATTGTACGATTATCAACAAATTATAAGCATGAATGTATCTTGCATATGAAGGAAAACACTCGGATCCAGTTGATTCAATGTCCAGTCTATTTTATTTAAGATAGGAAGTAAAGAGCAATACAGATACTGAATGAGATACTAAAGAATGCCTTTTGTTTTTTGTACATAGTTTTAGTATGTATATTTGAGATGAAATGAATTTATTCTGCTAATAATTAATTAAACACATGTTATAAAATAATCGAATTACGAAAGTTTATTTTCCACAATTATCATAGGCACATTCATATTGCTAACGCCTGCCATCATCATTGGTTCCATCACTTTGAGACACTTGGTATGTTTATATTGGAAAGACAGTATTAAATCTATTTGAAAATAATAGAGAATGAATTCTTCAGTAAATGCAATAATAAACACTGCCGTACTTAATTTGATTTCTTTATGAAGGAATAATAGGCGACAGTGTCATTTTTAACACTATTCGTGCAAAGTTTCAATTTCAAAACAGAGGCCATATTGCAGTACATTACTTTAAATTAGTTTTCCTTTTCTTTTTTAAGGCAACACGAGTATTGATATGCTGTGGATAAAATAAATCACCGACTTGTAAAAATCATAGTTTACATAATGCTTCTTGGGTCGAACAAACAGTCCCACTGATTGTAACACTTACATATATATACATTAGTTTACATTTATATAATGCTTCTTGGGCCAAACTTCACTATCCAATAGGAAAGTCAATTTCATATAAATGTTTGAGTATTGAAATATGATCTTTGTTATATGATATGTTGTTTTTTTCGTGTGCATTTTTGGTAAGCAGTACATATATTTTATTTCATGATTTTTAAAATTATTATGAATAAAATCAATACTGTACGTGGCCGAAACAACTTTTAAAATTAATTACAAGTATAATTATGACTTAATCTATAAAATCATAGTTTAAAGAACTTTATAAAATCATATAGAAACACATCCGCAATCTGACTCGAACAGTCATTGTCTTGGTGTTCCAGTGGTGTCTAATACCGGTGCATCAAGCTACTTAAGTGTGTATGTGTAATGGATTGTCAATACTAATAGAAGTGGTTGTCGCCAGTAATAGAGATAAGGAACTGCCATTCTCGCCGAAAAAGTACAGAGAATTTGAGTTCAATATCGCAGATTTAATTTATTTTTACCATATTATATAATAGTTTCTTCAATATGTTTTAGACAAAGACAATTTCATTTTTCTGATTGCTGATGTTTCGCTAAATATATTTGTTGCCATTATATAAAACGTCATTAGATAAGCGTACCATTCATCCCCTCATCAAGTAGTTTGTGTTTGGTTTAAAAATTGTACTGCTAATCTAAACATGCTTATAATATTAAGTAAATACATACGAACATCAGGTTTAACAGTTAAGTGTAACGTGTTTGTTTACAGTCGGCATAACTGCGGTACATATGTTATTCCCGAAGGGCAGCTCCGTGTCCGTCATAGAACACACCGTCAGGCAGTTCCGGTGTGAGACATCTGTTGGAAACCCCCAGGCCACTGTAGAGTGGTTCAATGATAATGGGTCAGCGGAGAGGGCGGACGATACTCAGATAACTATTGGGACAATGACAGACTCGAGTGCAAGTGGTTCCCTGATTATGACTTATGGTGAACTGGATTTGACAGTGCAGAGGAGCCATAATGAAGTGGGTGTGTACTGTAGGGCAAACAACGGTGGCGATTGGCTATATTCCTCAAGTGTTATCTTAGATGTGCAATGTAAGTATGAATTGTTGTGCATTTATTCACTTGTTGCATATGTTACACTATAGGTCGTGCGATTATTTGCAAACAACGACTGGTTTTTGATATACTCCTCCAGCGATGTCTAAGATGTGCAATGTAAGTATTAATTTTTATTGTGCTTGTAGTCACTTGTGTTATATGTTACAATGTAGTTCGTGCATTTGTTCACAACGGCGAAAGACAGCGGATTTTGGCTGTACTCATCCAGCGTTGTCTTAAATGTTCATTGAGTGTGTTGTTGTACTTGTACTTGTTGTCACCTTTGTACCATCGCAAAAAGAGGCAGAGCATTGCTACTCAAACATAGATAGATATTTTCTGTATTCATCAAGTGGTGTTTGAAATTTTACGAAAATATGAATATTTGTACTTGTAGTTACTCTGTTTGTAAGCAGGCGTAACTGACAAGGTGTATGTTGCCGGGTTAACATATAATTATACGATGTCTTTTTGCATACTCATGAAGTTTTATCCGATTTACTTATGGTAAAACACAATAAAATTGCATAGAAATTGAATTCTTCATTATAAACTTTTTACACGGGTTTACTGTAATTTTGCATATTTAGATATTAATATAACAGTCTTTTGGCCTCGTAAAGAATGCACAAGCACATTCAATATAATTAAGTTTACAGCATTTGGGGCAATATTGAGAATTTTATGAAATATTTTCATAAACGTCATAATTTGTGAAATTCAATACAGTATATAATATATATATTCAGCAATGGCTTTAAGACAACCCTATTGACGGAATCCGGATGTTCAGGGAACCCTGTAATTTAGTATACCTTAACCCTATTTACAGATGAACCCACCACTCCGATGGTATCCTACAAGGGTTTCGAAATTACATCCCCTGTACGGGTAATATCCGGGCGTCCCATGACGCTCACCTGCAGCAGCACGGGGAACCCGACCCCCACTTACACGTGGGCGTACCCTGATGGAGGCCCACATAGTGGATCCACGCTCACACTGGCGAACGTGCTGCAAACACACGCCGGAGGTGTAACGTGTACAGCAAAAAACAAGTTATCACCTACAGGAGGGACAGCGGTTGATAAGACACGAAAAACAACCATCACTCTGCAGGTTCTATGTAAGTGAGGTCAAATGAAAAGGAAAGCGCATTAATCCATTTTTTCCCCGAAGATGTTTCTGGGTACGGCATATATAATTAAACAAATGAAGCTGTATTGTGTTGCTCTTGAATATATTACTAAATGACCGATTTAGTCAATATAGAACAAAGACTGTAACTAGGTAATATTTTATTCATTTCTCGAAAAGAACAACATTGTTCTGATGTGCAGTTGACTTACTGATCCTTACGGTCCTTACTGTTTCGGTTTCAGAGAATTTGCTTACGCGATTTTATTTAATTACAGATACTAGTTTTCTTTTACAGACTGATTACAACAATAGGGAAACCCAATGCGAAATGCATACATACACCAGAAGTTTCATTTAAATTAAAAAAAATACACATAATAGTCATAAACGTTTTGCATTGATAATGTGCCACAACTTACTTAAAAATGCACTGTTTTCAAGACATATCTGTATTTTTATTTTATTAATTAATTCATAAATAAATTTGAAATTTAAACTTCTGGCATTCGTGCATAAGTTTATAATGTTTATAATAAGATAAAATAAATGACAACATAATACCATTTTACCCAAGTACAATCAGCGGAATATTAATCCTGGTCATTTCCAGTGGAGGACAAATGCCGCATCATAAACTGTCCCTGTCCAAGTAACCTGTTCCTGATCACAAATATGCATTATAATGTAATTTTACTTTATTCTCTATGTAGATCCTCCAGGTGCACCTTTTTGTGTTATCGGTGGAACTTCTTTATCGAACACTGCTATAGTTGTGGCGGGCTCAGACTGCACTATAAGCTGCAGCAGTTCCGCCAACCCGCCCGAGATCACGTACACTTGGTCAACTCCTGGCCGGGGACAAGTGTCCGGAGCCAGTTTATTTCTTACCAGCGTCCAGCACACTGCCGACCATGGCCAGTACACATTGACTGTCACAAATACCATGGATCCCACCGGAGATAAGAAGGAAAAGGGAGATAGCAGCACAACGTTCTCGGTGGATGTTCAGTGTAAGTTATTTTTGCGTATGTACCTAATATTACGTTTTTGTTATTTTATTTTTATTTTTTAAAATGCTACTTTTTATTATAGCATAATAAATCCAAATTTAGATTTAATGCTCTCAAATGCAATCAACACAAACCCACGTGTAACGCCTATCAATGTACCTTTGCGGGTTTGTAAAAAAACGGACAAAAGAACTCTAAACAGCATCCGGTATAAGTTAACAAATCCGGTTCATTTGCAAACTTTTTTTATTATATTATTTGAGATATTAAATTCAAAAGTGCACATAGTAAGTTCTCATGGTAAAATTTAACTCCAAAATAGATTTCTCCCGTTGGCCACCAATTAGATTTTAGGTATCCTGCGGGAGTTTGGCAAACTGAAATTGGAGAATTTTCCATATGAGCCAAAATTTGGGGTAAACTCAATATTTGGAAAATATCCAACATTTGAATATGAAACATAAAATAACAAGGCCAGTAATGTCAGGTGCGTCCAGGTTTCCTGGTTCATTGTTTGGGGTGATAATTGTCCTCGATTCGGTGAGTATAAACATTGTTTTCGACGTTACTTTTTAGAAACGACCCTGTGCACATAATGAAGAAAAGTTTCATGTTTACCATGAAAATCCTGTCTGTATTAAAACATCTCATGAAAACAATGCTCTTTCTTAATAGGCTTACCGACTCAATCAACGCAGTTTATATAGTTTTCGTGAGGGTTAAAAAGCCTTAGCATTGAAGATAATAAATCTACGTGTAAACCCTTTAAAAGCTGTGCTCAGTTACATTGTTCACCTGTGATACGGAACAATAGTATAGCATTTATAAGTAGTATATAATGTTGCATGCAAGAAATTGCAGCCTTATTGTGAATATATATTAACTATTTCATTGTAGCGCTTCACGCAATAAGTCGTCTGTTATGCATACATGTCTTATATCGGCTTGGTGGTCGAAGCCAAAAAAATTGTCGCCATTAAGTGGATGAAAGGCAAGGGTTTCCCCAATCATCACTATACGTTCTATTAGATATTTTTTGCACTGCAACAGAAAGTGTCCAGCGTCTTCAATATCAGCTCCACATGCACATGAAGGAGTTTGCATTAAGTGAGTATGATGGAGGTCAGCGATAATATTCCTACATTTGTTTCGCATACGTGCACGGTGAACAGAAGCAAATCGTTCACCTGTGGTGTAATGTGTTGGTATTTTTGGCGCTTTATATAAGACTTTAATTTTCGCTTTGAATTCTGCTAAGGATTTCGAGTCCATTGTTGCTTGATTTAAATTATTCCAAATACTTAAAACAGAGGGAATAACTGATATGACATATATTTCTGATCTTCAAATAGTGACTGATGATTGTTTGAATTTCCTGACCAATATGAATTGTTGCTAGCATTTTGAACTGTCTGTGGGAAAGGTTGACTTTAATATGAAGGTAACTTATTATTGTTCTCCTTATAAACTAAAATAAGCTTTTGTACTTTCCTTCTGTCCGTTAATGAGACCCACCCGTTTTTTAAGCTTTTTATTAATTGAGACTGATCACGTCAATCCCGTAACAATTCTTGCGGCTTCGTACTGAAAGTTCTCGATGATATATTTTTCATATTGAGTACAATTATCCGATAAAAGCAACGCATATTATATGTGTCTGAGAAAAGAAATATAAGTATAATTTAATGATTTCCTTTTTATTGTAAACTTAAGCATTTTCATAGAGCCTAGTATATTTGAGGCATTTGCTACCATGTTAGTGATGTGATGATGCCATGAACCGTCCTGGCTAATTGTAACTCCTAAATGTTTGTGGAATTTAACAAATTTGCGAATTGTAGAATCAAGGGTAAGTTTAGTAAGTCTCTGACAAAATGAAAAACAACAACGTTACTTTGGTTTTAATGGATTAAAGGTAACAAGCCATTGTTTGGACCATTGGAGAATTATATCAAGATCATGATTTAATGTCTCTTTAATTATCTGGTTATCTTTACTTGATACTGCTAAAAAGCTATCATCAGCAAAGAGTCTGGTAACGATATTGAGTGACTCCGCTATATCATTTACATACACCAACAATAATAAAGGGTCTAACAACGAACCCCGAGGGACCCCGCCGTGTAATATGGCATCAGAGAAAGAATTGTTGATAAAGACCTGATGTTTGTTATATATTGTTCTAACCAATTGAAAACTTTCCTGCCAATTCCATTTTATTTCAGTTTAAACAATAATCCTTTGTGCCAGACTTAAAGCCTTAGAAATGTTGCAAATTAGAAAATATGTAGATTATTTTCTGTTAAATGCTGTACATATTTGATTGTATATATCGATTAGTTAATAAACAGTTGAGTGACGTTGTAAAAAACAGACTCTTTGGAGTAAATAAGACTGTAAAAAAGTCATTTACATAAATCATGCCATGGCGTTCTAATAGGCTTAAAGGGACTGTACACCAGATTGGCACCAAAACAGTGTTTTTCTGTAACGAATCTCAGCGCAATTATCTATTAGAATGTGTTGCAATTTCATATCATAATTGTAAAAAAAGTACCAAAATGTAAAAAATATGTGTCGGAGACCAGGTTCGAGCCCGTGTTGCCAAAATTGCAGTCCAGCGTCGTATCTTCTGAGCTACGACGGCTTACTCTAATTGGGTGACATAATTTAGCTATACACCTACCTCGGTAATATCCAGTGATAACACCGACTAGCCAATCATGCAAAATGAATGAATTCTACCAGGTAGATATACCCAGTAATCTTTGTTAATGGAAAAATACGAAATAACTGCTAAACATAAATAAATTGTAAACTATGTGGTACTTCAGTTAGTAAGTTTCAATGCATTGTACACATCGATGGCAAGTTTATGTCAGTTTTCGACAATTATTTTTTTTAGCTATTTTATCATACGGAGTACAGCCCCTTTAAATAAAATACTTTTTGCAGCTCTTTTTTGTAACATGGTTATTCGTTTCATATGTGTTTGTTTTCTTCCCCCCCCAAACACTACAACAATAGTCAAACATAGGATGTATATACGATTTATAACACAATTGTCTCATTTAACCCGTTAAAAAGTAATTGAGTCATTTTAAGAGGGCAGACAAAGTCACTTTGCAGATTCCATGACAATGATGAATCAATAACAATTCTAAGCAATTTCTTCTAAGTTACATTTTCAATAAATACTACTTGGTCTACGAATAAAGTTAGTGCACATTCATTTCTTTACTTTGAATTTGAACCCATCAACATGCGATTCGTTTTTAGTGGATGAATTGCCATGTTTTTTATTTTGCACCACTCCGATACCATATCTAAATTTATTTACAATTTACGTTCAATTTCCTGTGTATTTGAACTTTTTGCATATAATGTAGTATCATCAGCATATAAGTCAATCAAGGAATTTTATATTTCAAAGGTAATTTCATTAATATGTTTAAGAAAAAGAGTAGGTACAACTGATCCTTAAGGAACTCCAGACCTTATACATCTTCGTTAAGATTGGGAATCTCAAAACTTTTCAATTTGGTGTATATCTTTCTCGAAACCCAGATTGATATTCATGTATGATATTCGTTTTTTAAAAACAATGTTTTGGTTTGATCTGAAGTGCTGTTCAAACACCTTTAACAGTGTTGGAAGGATAGCAATTGGTCTATAATTATTTGGATCATTGCAATCAGAAGATTTATATATAGGTAAAACCTAGCTCTTAGCTTCTTTTAATGAGTCTGGAAATAGTCCTAGCCGTATGCTATTATTTATTTCGCCGTATTAAGCTTATCAATATACATTTTTACCTCTTATGAGGTGATGTAAGGTATATCAAAGTACTAACCCTTTAGCATACTATTTGATTTAGTACACAGTTTTGTAAATTTTGTTTTATCGAACACTGAATTTTTGATAACATCGGATATGCCAGAAAAATCTTATTGAATACGTCTTATATATTTGTGCATCGTCAACGACATTTATTCCGTTTGTATAAAGGTATTGTGGTAATATTATACTATTATCGTAATAGTGTCATTATTTGTATTACTATTTAACTCTCTGAGGTTCTTCTATGACACCCTAGAATCTTAACAGTTTTAACAGCTTTATTTTAATAATCTTTCTTGTTTTGACGTACAAATCGAGTAACTTTAATTTCTTGAAAGTGTATATTCCGATCACTTCCGGTTTTCTGTTGCTGATATCTCTGATAAGGATGTCGCATAGGATAATAAAAAACATATTTGCCGGTTATCTTGTTTCTTCCGGTCAAATGTCGCAAATGTTGTTCATTATTAGACCATTCGGTGTACCGATTCCTTCAGGTAAACTGTCCTTCTGGATGTCTAGTGTAAGCATTTCCGCTGAAGAGGCCAGTTTGTTTTTCGTGCCGCACCTGATATTGATAACCGTTCCTTTCGGCATTTTTGTCACCTTGCAATGACGGCGTTGGTGAATCTCTCGTGTCTGCACTATTTACACGGCGATTAATGCATTAAAATAGCCTGTTTTCACCCAGGTCATTAATGTAGATACAATCACTATTGAAAAGATGTTGGACCGCGCTGCTATTTCAGAAGATGAATAAGCTATATATATCCATTACCTCGGCACCGGATATAAAGAATAAGTTCTACAACGTTGGTATTTCGACTTTATTGTTACAGTTATCCTTAATCAATAACTTAACGGTTTTCCAATACTGTTTTGAATTTATTGACCATGATTCGTTTAAGAATGTTTCGATATTGTTGTAAAATGTTTCTTTAGCATGCTATTTCATATTTCATATTGACTTTTTAACGCAATTGTTTATAGACTTTCCAGTCCGAAACTTTGTTAGAAATCAACGCTTTTTAATTTTCTTATGTCTATCTCTGTCCCGTGAGGGTGTTTCTTATTTGTGAGTTGTACTAAGGCTTATCGTTTGGTCTTATTGTTATAAAATCGGTAGGTATACAAAGCTTAGCCAAATCGAGAAATGTCGAGGTAAACATTTCACTTGCTTCCTGTACACTACTTTCGTTTAATAATGACCAATCTGTATTACTTATAAGATTGTTGAGTTTAATAAAATCTGCTCTTTTGTATCTACATATGCACGGCACGGGCCAAATAAAGTCAATTGTAGTTATTATGTAGGTACCGTAATGATCACATACGTCTGAAGGTGTTTCATAAATTCCGGAATCGCATTCTGTAATATTGTTTGTAGTAGCTATATGATCAAGAAGTGTGCGAGTGTTGGTAGTTATTCTCGTTGTTTAATTAATATAATTTGTCACATGATTTAACGATAAAATGTCACATATATATGTTTATAGTTGTAATTATTTAATTGACCTTCATTTATATCTCCAACTATTATAACTCGATTTACGTGTTCTGATGCTTTATCGACACATACATTAAGTTTTCGCAAAAGTCAACGGTAGTGGGGCCGTGTGTATATCGTGATTATTGAGTAGCTATTGTTACGATCATAAATTCTTATCCATAATAATTCAGGAAGCAATGTTTCTAAATATAGTAGACAAATTGGTCTTAGATGTCCGCAAACATTATAGATTGTTATATTAATATCCAGTTTATTTTCGGTAAAAGAAAGAATGTCTAAGTCAATGTAATTGTTCTTTATGTACTCTAATTTGTTGCGATTAACTCTATTACTTGGATCTATAGATAAACAGTGTTAATTGTGAACGATTGGTCCTGGATTATGTTCAACATTGCCAGCTCGGTAAAACAGCAACAAAATAAATAAGAAAAAGTGCTAAATCCTAGGTAGAAACTATGTCATCGTTAACAGAACAGAACAGAACAGAACAGAATTTATTACACGTAAACTATACAGTTTCTTGTGTTTTATATACATAATAAATATATTACAATTAATCGTACAGTGTAGTGTGAAATATTAAATAAATATTATAATCAACTTTTTTGAAGGATGAACTGAAATTGTAAATCACAAATCTACCAAACTAAAAAGTATACAGAACAGAACATATTCTATAACACGTAAATTTAAAAGTATGTGTGTTATGGTTACATATAAACATATCAGCATCACAACTAAACTAAGCTGATAGCGACTGGTATTATTGACATACAAACGATGAACTGAAAAAAGTGTTATTGCAATCATCAAAGTTAGTACAAGGTTTTTATTTGACATTTGTATATGAATACATGTTGGAACAATCATTTTTAATATATAATTGAATACAGACGATAATAGAATTAAATATCATAACTTAAAGGTAAAACGTGATTTAAATATTCTAAATGATAATGTAAAAAAATAAAATAAAAATAAAAAACTACTTATTACGATGAACAATTAATGATATGGTTTATATATTCATTAATAATGTATTACGAATCTTAAATGCTTCCGATATATATTTACCTAACATAAATGCTTCAGATTTATTTTGTGTATTTAACAGCTGAACAAGTTTAAACATACTAGGTCTAACTCTGTAATAACGTTTAATATAATTTTGTCTTAACATAACATATAATGAACACTTAAACATAAAGTGATACTCATCTTCTAATTCATTACAATCACATACTTGACAATGACGCAAGTTTCTTTCCAGTCTATCATATCTACCAGTATGTATTCTTAGATTATGGGAACAGATACGTAATTTTGTAATAGCAATTCTCAGGCTTCTTGACGTGATATTTTCTAAATAATATTCAAATTCAAATGTGGTTTTTAGTTCTCTATACAAAGTTAAAGTACCATTTTCGTTCACATTTCGTTGCCATTGCTGTAAATATTCGTCTATAAGACGTTGTTTAAAAATACAAATAAAATGGTTTTCGTTTATCTGTGAATCATCACACCATACATAATAAAATCCATATCGTGTAAGAAGGTTCTTCACATTACTAAACCAGTTTGACTTATCATTATCAATATCTAACATAGCATCTTCAATGACCGATTGAATAACTATATTATCGCTTTTCTTAAGTTTAAACCAGTATTTTAAAATCCGTATATATCTATTAATATGTAACGAGTATCTACCCAATTCACCATATATAGCAGCGTTGGATGTTGTTTGTCTAACCCCAAGTATAGTTTTGCAAAACTTCAAATGTATCCTCTCCAACTGTGCAGATTTTGTAAATCCATATTTCACAACCATATGTAATAATAGATGAAACGAAGGCATCAAATAACTGCAGTGCTAGCCTTGGTTTACATTCATACCTTTTTAAATTAGACAACAACGTGTTCATTGCTTTTAAACCTTTACCGTACAGTGTTTGGGTATTAAGATTAAAATTACCAGTATAATTCAACGTAACGCCTAAATAGTTAAAATCGTTAACAATCTCCACGTTTTCATTTCCATATATCCAAGTCTCATTTCGTTTTGTACCACCCCTTTTGCGAAATACCACAATTTTTGTCTTAGCAATGTTTACCTCTAAACCCCAAGTAGTACAGTAATTATGTAATCTATCTAGTGACATTTGTAAATCTTCTGGGGTTTCACCAAGTACGACCATATCATCGGCAAATAGTAATAAAATTAAACATATATCCTGCAAAGCTAACCCACAATCATTTCTATTTTGTAAATATAATTCCAAGTCTTCAACGAATAGAGAAAATATTATTGGGGACATTATCTCCCCTTGCCTTAAGCCTACTGCTATATCAAAGTAATCTGAATAACTATTACAGTGTTTTACACAGGACTTAACTGACTGGTACATACTGCGTATAATACGTAACATTTTACCATCTAAATTGGATTTATACAACTTCAACCATAACGCATTCAAATATATGGAATCAAAACAACGTTTCATATCAATAAAACAGCAATATAATCGTTTGTTCAAGTTTACATATTTTTGAACAATTGAGTGAAGAATAAAAACTGCATCAACTGTAGACCGACCTCTTCTAAAACCAAACTGGGCGTCAGAAATAACATTATTTTCGTCACACCATTTTGATATTCGCTGGTTAAGTACACATGTAAACAGTTTCGAAAAATTGCTTAACAGAGTTATTCCTCTATAATTTTTAACGTCAGTCTTATCGCCTTTTTTGTGTAATGGTATGATAATTCTCTTAGTCCAAGCTATCGGAAAATTTCCGCAGTTTAAAATGCTGTTGAAAATCTCTGTAATATATCCACCTAAGATATCACATGCTTCAATAAAATACTCATTTAGCAATTTATCTTCACCCGGAGATTTATTCTTCTTAAGCAAGGCAACAGCTTTACGAACTTCATCGTATGTTATCGGGTTATCTAGGTATCCCAAAATATTATCAAGTTCATTAAAATCATAGTTCCTGTTAAAGTTTTTAGCTTCCTCATTATTATCATGATTAATATCAGCGAACATTTGCTCGAAATGATTTTTAAAATCCTCCAGAGGTACATTGACACTTTTATTTGCGATCTGTGAACGAAAATATCTCCAGAATTTTTTAGGCCTATTACGTTTCAAATTTTCAAATTCTTTCAAACGTTAAATTTAAAAGCTCTACGTTTCTTTGACACAGTAGTTTTATACAAACTTTTCAATCTACACAATTCAACTCTGTCTCGATCACTATGCGAATTATTATAAACATTCAAGGCGTTTTTATATAAGTTCTTAACATTTCTGCATTCTTGATAGAACCATTTAGCAGAATCAGTGATAAAGCATTTTTCAAAACTTGGGTATTCTATTACATGCCTAACAAATAATGGGTCGGCAACCTCACGAACAATATCTGTAAAAGTATTCACCATAAAGTCAACATAAATAACATTTTGTACATCACAATTTTGAACTAAATTGTTAAAATCAACAGTTCTAGCAATTAATCCATTTCTGAATGCGTCCTTTTCTTCATCACTTCATTTTAGATATTCACTTAGGCGTGGTATTTCTTTAATTACATGTGTATTGCACGCAATATCAAAAGACAATGGGGCATGATCACTGAAATCATTGAAATGACCAACCTCAAACTTATCAACAAGATTAAAATTATGTTCATTAAGTATTAAGTAATCGATAACACTTGAGCCATTTGTATTGAAACATGTATAATTGCCGACGCCAAAGTCCGCTCCCAAACGGCCGTTAACAATTCTTAGTGCAGTGGCCTTACATTAGTCTAATAACTTATTTCCATGAGAGTAACTGCCCCTGTAAACGTATTTGCAACTGTGACAATCGCTTAACTGATATTGACAAAATAAGAGTAGTAATTAATATGCTGTGTAAAAGAGCATGAATTTGATATTCACAACGATTCACTAGATTTGCGCATCTTCGTAGCAAACAACATTTCAAATATAATGAATACTAGGTTAAACGCGCATTCAACAACTGTCTACAATAAACCCACAGCTGCCCGCCATGACATCAAATCATTACCCATTTGGTTAAATGAACTGCATCAGGTACATGGCAAGCTAAACTGTGGGGATTTCAACATTTAAACAAAGGGGGAATGGCTGCACATATCTAAAGAAACATAACAAATGGAAGGAATAAGCAAAAACATTGAATAGGTACAGTATCCTGTCAAGAACAGTGGGTAAACAGAACCGGTTCTCTTTTAACAGATAAACAATGTAATGCATAACAAGAGAGCCTTCAGTCAACATTAGCGAATGTAATTTCACAGAGTGAAGGAAGTTCAGGTATTTAAATAGTCGTAGTTAATCTCTTTAAGCTGACTCACTTGTATAAGAACTGAGAAAAAGTGAACAGATACATGTTTCAAACTTTAAATAAGCACGATGGTTTATTTACGGCTTACTCTGCTAAGCTGGTCGAACAATTACATACTCAATTAATAAATAGCAGGATCAGCTAGCTGACCGTGTCAAAAATCGCGATTCTTCCGGTAAAATTCAACTCTTTATGTTTATAGGAAATGCAAACACTATTATTTGTTTAAAGTAAGTAATATCTCTGGTCGATATATAATAAGTTAAAATGGCAATTTGATGGATATTTCGCTATCCAGTAAGGGACTTTAATAAAGATCTACTTTTAAGTAATGTTCCATTTCAATAAAACAAATAATTCGCCAACATGGCTTAATTTAACACGTTCCGCTATACAGGACTTAGCTTAGCACGAACAATCACTGAAGAAAAATATTGCTTAATCATATTAAAGTTTGCTTTTGTAAATGTATTTTTAGCAAGCTTTTATGAAATAAATATGTACTTTCGAAATTATTATTGAGTAACCTTTCAGTGTTTATGAAGACAGTATAGAGCACATAAATAAAACGTTTTGCATGTCCTTATATATTTAGACTACTGTACATGTACTTTACATTGACATTCGCACTTATGTGTTCGGCTTTTATGGATACATATCAATGAATATGCCAGTGATGGATTTATCTGATTACAAACTTATATGGGAAACGGGGAATTATATATCATACAGTGAAGGGACTGCAAGTACGTTCATTGACAACTCGAGATAAAATTTAAAGAATGCATTTGCAGTATCCACACCTAGTTTATCTTTCAACAGGAATGCCAGATAAAGGTAGGATATTGCCTTAAAATAAGTGTCAAATGTGTACATGCATATTCATTTTGCCTATCAACGGTAAACATATTATTATCAAGGTCACTTTAAGGAAACAACAAACATAATGGTTATAAGAGTTTGTCAGAAAGTTCAGCTGGACGTGGCGGCTGGACACACGGGAAGATCGGGGACAAGTATAGGGGAAGTTGAGCATCAAGCACAGCCTTCAAAGCGTTCGTATTTCTAATCTGGATTTTCTTGTCCAAACCGGCTACAGTCATGATGCCTTGTACGATGCCTCCGGAGACCCATGTATTTATGAGGGATCCTTCGCGTTTTAACTTCCGGGCCTCATATGCTAATTACTGCCTAAACTTTGTCAGAGAGTCAGGGACAAAAATTCGATCACCATTGAATTTTTTGGCGTTGAAGATTGTTTTTCTCCCTTTTTGAACTGGTGAATTAAACTATTACATTCTAGTTAAATCAGTGCTGAATCGGCATAGTCTGTGGGCTTTGTCGATGTTTGCAGGTGTCAGATCCGGGTTCAACTTATTGGCATGATTCATAATTTTGGCCGTGACTTTCTCCTGTTGGTCGCCTGTATCCCCTTGAATACCATGAATCTCTAACATGGACAGACGGCCATATTGTTCCAGTTCGTTTCTTACCTCGTTGGCGATACAATCTTTTAAGTGTTTTCAGTTCGTTAATTTTACTGTCGACAATATTGGTGGATTCATCTTTCAGGTCAATCGATAGCTGTTTCCTAAATTGTTCAACCATATTACTTGCTACCTCTCCCAGGTCTTTCCTTGTGCACCTCTGAGTCCGAGTGTATATCCGAATCTACAATAAAGTAACTCGTGTCACGCTTCCTGCGTCCGTCGACTCCCTCAGAGGATTTCTACTCTGTACCGCTTGTAGAAGTTTAGATTTAGGGGCATTTTACGGGGGAATGATCTGTTTCAAGAGGGAGGGGTAATTTTAATGCATTAAATGCAAAAATTATTGTTCGAACTAATTAGTCACAAAAGTTTCATTAGCAATTAAATGATTACTTGTAGATGTACTACATTACAAATATTATATTTGTAATGTAGTACATCTACATGTAATCATTTAATTTGAAATATACCAATATTTCTGCAACCGATTTTTGTAGTCCTTCGAGTTTTTACATATTTTATTACATAAAAGCCGCCATTTCTTTTCGATCGGACGTTAAACTTTTTATCTTTTTGAGATTGAGTAAAATGAATAGGTAAACGTTAAATAATAAGAACATACTTTTTTTACAAAGCATATGAGGAACATAAACATAGCTTTTTATGATTTATTAAATTTTATGATTGAGCTTTAAATTACGTTACGGTTTACTTAATTTTCTCTTCCATTTGAGCTGTTTGTTTTCTCTTAGTTTTATCTTAATATTTTGGAAAGGTATTGCATCCTTAATGAGTGTTTTGGCCATCTTGCAAAACTTTCATTTTCCTTATTTTAGCGTAGTTTCGGACTAACTACCTTTCCTTGCTTAGATTTCCAATATTCAAAATGAATGACAAATGTCAGCAAGCATCAGGATGAATATTACATAGTATGACGCACTTCGTCATAATACGAGTCTTTCATATTATAAGTATTCTGCGCAAACAATGTCGATAATTTCCATAAACTTCTGAAATAGTTTTTAGAAAAGGGACAATGATGGGCTGTTTCTGGTCGAGAGTTTCCGTCCTGCTCCGTATACCTTACCTGCTCCGTATAACTTTCCAAACTTGCGCCCTTTGATGTCAAAAACAGATTTGTTTCCTTCTACTTCACGAGGGCTATGGTTTCAAGTTTACTCATGAAACATGATATCTTAACTTTTTCGAAACGGCTTAAATATCAAAAGGCGTAACAAAACAATGCTTATATCAGTTTCCCTCAGTTTTCCACATTAACTATAATTATATTATCTTTCTAAAATTGAATATTTCTTTTACACCTTGGATTAAATTTGGATGACTGTAAAAATCAATGTTTACTGCTTTTTTATAATGACAAAATAAACTATGGCAAATTAAAATAAGTGTTAAAGCTAAGATATTAATGACTGGAATGTTTCAATTAATGTTGATATTTGATCAAATATTGTCTTTGAAGTCCACAATTTTAAAATTCGTTACTAATAAAACGCGATTCAGTTAAAGGCTGTAGCATTATAATTTGATTGACAACGTGATGCTTTAATAGTTAAAAAAAAACGATTAAATAAATTATCACCTTAGTATGAGTCCTTGCGGGCGTGTGGATTTGCTCTCGGATGACTATGTTTTTTTATTTACTGTACCTACGTTGGTTTGCTCTCCACTGTAACGAGTTTTTTTCAAACTGTAAATGTATTTTGCTTATGCAAATTTCGGTACCAAAGAGAAAACAATTTTACCAGTTTTGTTCAGATGTATAACGGGAAAAATTAGTTTAATTTCACATAGAATTGTTAATTTCGATGTCATAAAACCCATTAAGGTAATTATGACTAAACAATCTAGTTACAATAACCAAGGGAAGATCCAGGAATGGACGTTAGAGGCGTAATTTCGGGGCACAACCATCACTCCGAACCGAATAATACATGGTTTAAAATGTTGGCAAGGAAAAGGGTTTGGGGTACTCCCCCTGATTTCTATTTTACAATGTCTTGTCCGAAATGGTGCATTTTAAGCTTATCGTATTTTCATTGTTTTTGCCATAGAAATTGAAAGTTTATTTGAAAGATATAGGTGATGGAGGCGAGGTGTATTTATTGATCACCCCCACACGAATTCGCTATAGAGGACATGCATAAATACCCTCACCATGGCCAAGTAAGGCGTCATCACACAAAACTTTTTCTTAATTTGTAAGGTTTAATATGGATTTGGTTCAAACGAATAATAAGAGCATACATCTGACGCATTTGTTTATAATGAACCTGCTGTAGATTGTACGCAACTGAAAATGCCGATGGAATAGCAGAAATAAAGCTACATCTTACATTATTTTTAATGGATTTATCTACACTAAAAAATTAATTATCAATAATATGATAATAATATTACTTCCCAACTTTATTTATCCCAGCAGCTGCTATATCATGGAAATTTCTGATGTTATCTTCAACTTTTTAAGTCATCACTTGTTTTTATTTCTAATTGTTGGCTTTTATTTTTGGAAATTAATTGTGGGATTCTCCATTAAAGAAATTGTACCGATTGGAGAGCTGTTTTTACAATATCATAATTTTAGATTTGTTTTAATTTTAAGTATGTATATAATCTAGAACTGAAAACATAAATATATGTTTTGTCTGTTCAAAATTCAAATATTTGATTGTTTTACAAATATTGTGTGATTCCCCTAATTTTGTCTCATAAGCATATTCTCAAGTTTGCCTTTGTCAAACTCCAACAGGAGACCTTAAATAAAATTGGTGGCTAAAGAAAGAAAACAATTTCGGAATAAGCATTTGTATGCTTCTTCAAACATTATTTGACATTTAACTTTAAACATTTGAAATTTGCCATTCAAACTTTCTTTCCGCCGTTTTGGAAGTTGATGTCTCACATAATAAAAATGGATAGTATAAAAACCAATTTAAAAAAATTATATTAGTATACCGGATACAATTTCTGATTATTCCATTTCTGCTTTTGTAGTTGGACCTCAAGTACAACTTCCTCGGACCCATTCCATATTGAAGGACAATGTCTTAAACTATCAATGTCCGTTTATCCGTGGTAACCCTTCCAAGACATCCATTGTCTGGACGCGATCAGTTGACCTTATGAAATGGACCAGCCAGATTGTAAGTATCAGCTCTGTGCAGAAATCAGACGACGGAATGTATACGTGTACCGCCACGAACCAGATGACGCCCACTGGATCGGCCACCCAGACTGGAAATCATAGCGGAACCATGCACCTTAATGTTCAGTGTATGTAAAAGGTTTCGTTTATCGTGAACTCACGTGAAAAGATAGGTTATCATATATAATGTTTTTTGCTCGTTACTCTTCGTTTATTGACTACCGCTTGCTAACATTTTAACCTCATAGTATTTCCATTATCAAAACTTCGTCATTATTACGTTGTGTAACTTAGATGTTTGGTAAATCGTGTCAAACGTCCTAATAACATTTTACACCATCCATTACTAAAAATGTCCAGCCATTTGTCATCAAATTTTCCGGTCTGTATGTCTGAATCCATTTTTAAAATTGGGTTTTGCATGGTCATACATTACGTCACTAGGTCAAATATCGCTAGATCTTAATAATTGAGGCTAATTTGTCAACCCAGTTTTCCTGATGCGTGTGTTTAAAAAATCAAGGTTATGTAATACTATGTTATATGTCTGATCGAAGAGTAATCAAGTGGGTGAAATGTAAATAAGACGTAACATTCTAAATTCCCAATTCAGCATTTTATCTATACATATGGAACTTAAAGACAATATATGTCTAACAAACTAACTCAGTAAAATATTCGAAACATTCATACAACACTTAATAACATATATATATATATATATATATATATATATATATATATATATATATATATATATATATATATATATATATATGTTTTCGTTCCTCCGTCTTTCCGGCACACCATTGTCCAATTAATAATATAAATGACTTATGATGGTAATTTAATGAAACTTAAAGCATTGATAGAGGACAATATTGATACTTGCAGTGCTAAATAAACATACTTTTAGCTTCATTGCTGAATTATTACCCATTTCATGTTTACAGTATGCTTGTCTATACATTTACTTTTACTTTTAAATGGATATGAATAACACTTCGAATACATTAGCTCTCCTTTACCATTTGGTTGATACTCAAGTTTGAAAAAAATAACTTTATACCTCAAGCACATATATATTACATTTAGGAAAAATGCAGTGCACAGGAATTATTTCTCTGTATTGTTTTTGATTTTCTGCCTTTTGTTTATATTATACCATGTCCGGAGCATCTTTGAGAAATTGATTTCAAATTCCACAGTGCATTGAACAGGAACTATCTGGCAATATGTATCTTAAGAAGACTTGTACTTTGTTTATGTTTAAACTTATGTTTCTCTGCAGAATATTCTTTTGCCACCTTTTTTCTTGTATCAAACAGTTAAGGGGCTAGACATCAGATGATACAAGTACCAGATAAAAGGAGAATTTTCAACAACTAACAAAGGATTGATAAAACGCATTGAATCGTTCTGACTGATGTATCAGATCGCTTATAGAGGACACCTTTATTTTTCTTATTATTCCAATTTGAAATAATCAGGGTTAGTATACCCAGTAAGTCCCAATAAGTTTAAAAACATAGTCGCAATATTTATCTTCGCTCATCACGTGGCCTTCACCTGCTTAATATGCACACTTCCCGACTTTTCAAAGAACAAATTGTACAAACAAGCGGAAATCGTTTGCGTAACAACGTAGATAAAGATACCGAAAGACTACTATCGATGATGAAATTGATCAATGGAAAACAATTGAAAGATATTAACAATGATGAAACTTGCAGCAAGTTTGCTTAATGCTTATGAACAAGGAGTTCTTAAATAAACATTCCACGCCTTTTCAAACGGGGAGACCACTTCGAGCTTTTTATAAACAGGGAAACATATCTGAGACTGCGTGTGTGCCGACAAGATTGTTGATTTTATGCTTTAATGCATGTCAAAAGATGTTAATGCGGCGATATACTAACTCGTAATCTTGTTTTGAAGAAATACCGTACATGCAAATTTGTGCTAAAAGTTTGGGAGACTCTTCTATATTTTTATCGGCGAGGAATATGGCTTACTGTGACTGATTTAATTTAAAAAATGACACGAATGATATCAAAATTACATTACACAACTATTCTTAACATTATTTAAAGTGTTGATGATAGTACTTCTGTCCACAACCATCATCTGTGCCGTATGCGTAACTTGTAGTAAAACGCAAATTAAAAGTTATTTATTTTTCAATCTACTCTTTCTTTTTCGAATGGGTACCATATCGGAGAGCATACCTCGTTTTCAAAGATAACTTGATAAGGAAAATGACTTATACTATTTTATAGGCATCTGTTTGATCTAAATCATGCTTCTATCTCTTATCGTTATGTTATCTTGCTACATATACTAATTGTATAAGTATTTGCTTTGATGGAAAACTATTGGTTCATATAAAAATGGGCCCGTTAGCCTAAAAATCCGCCTATATCAGTTTCAAATGCACACTGGATTTGGCGAAAAACACAATATACAAGATAAACAAGATACACACAACTTCACAAGACAACACGCTTGTAAAGGTTCACTGTAGAACGACGATGTTATCTATTATTATCATAGCTGTTATGCTTAATATATTATATGTAATATGCATTCCTAAGGTAATGCGATAAGAGAAGAAAACAATTATGTTCACAATGATTGAACTCGTCTCCAATTGTGTGTACCAAATTTAGGCGTACCGAAATGTACCCAGTATCTGCGTTCAATGTTTCACACATTAAGTATAGTTGCCGCGTTCAAAAGAGCAGGAGACGGTGGATTTCAGACTCAAAATGATTATATACAATTTGTTCATTTTAGTTCTTAGAATCCATTATTGTCAACGATCTAAGGTGTTTTCCAGATGAATCTATCGTAAGTGACTTTCACGTAACTGAGCACATTGGAACATTTAACGTTACAAAAGCAGAGAACAGCAACGCGATGTTTATATGCATGGTGGATAGCAATCCTCAGTCAACCATCAATATTCGAATGGACGGTAAAATAAGGAAATCCGTCGATAATTCAACACAGCTGGAATACACCATTTCAAACCTAACATGCTGGGATACTGGGCTTTACACATGCGATGGCAGCAATGAGTTTAATAACGACACCCCTTCGAAAAAAGATTTGAGGGTGCTTGTTACATGTAAGTAAAATACACATTGATGAGAAAACTTAACAAACCACTCAAGTCAATAAATAGAATTGAAACATAAATGCTCATCAAAACACACAAAACATAAATTCTATAATACTTTGAGAAACAAATTATGTTCATAGAAGTGAAATCATACTGTAATAAAAGAAATTATTTCCAGGCAGTCCAAGGCGCCCTTCTGGCGAGAATATTCAGTTGAACTTTACAGCCCTACAACACGAACATGCGGCACTGAAGTACACTGTGTTTGCGTATCCGGTCCCTCATCCGTCACAGTTTGTCTGGAAAAGATGCAAGACAACTTGTGCTCTGTTATCAAATCTCCCCGGAAAGTATGAAATAAAAACAACAGGGTTGTCTAGTAATTTGACCATTTTGGATATCGATACTAGTGATTACGGCCTGTACAGTATTTCGGTTAGCAATGGCATTGGCAAGAAGCTAGTCGAGGAAATTTATCTAAAACCAGCTGGTAAGTCACTAATTAAGATGCTGCAATATATATTGTATGGTTTGGTACTTTTCTGACATAAATGATATAACTTTTTACAGTCAAAGCGAAAAAAATGGAATGTGATCTATAAGTATTCCGTACAAAAAAGTAATTACTTAACGCTCTGGGTGTAGGTATTAGTACCCCTATCTGAATACTACACAGGAGTAACGTCCGTCATGTCGCTTCCTGTCGCGTCCATGAACATTTTCGCATGTACCTTAACTGTTTTGCACTTACACTACTCATGTTATTTCAAAGGATTGTGGCTCAGTATACAGGAGCAGATATACACCTGTATATTCCACATTGACACACAATAGTTAGTGCCCGGTCCCTTTTGAAACTTGCAGTGAAACGCTTTATGCCTTGTTAGGTGTTCATTCCTTCTGTGATAGCTTTATGTAATTAACTTTGACAAGTTCGTTTGATGACATTTACAGATAATCAGTTCATGTGTTTTATCTAAAAAACACCAAGATAAAATGCATATGAGGTCACATATATTGATAAACATTTTTCAAAATATAGTTACGGTACAGCATAAATCCCAAAAACTAAATGAGCAAACGTTGGGACCGAAAAATCAGTAAATTACACTGTTTGTTTCTCAGAGTTTATAAAGCTCTCCCCGCGCATTAATCTACACTCTTGCTAGATACAGCCGTGACATAATCAATACTTCACTTCACGAATTCTAGATTATCTAGATTATTTAAATGAAGTCATTAATATGATGGCTGAGTTTTGCCATGTCGAGTTTTTTGAAAAGAAACGTAAATATAAAATACTTTATTGCGACATTGCGAGAACCAGACAAATTTATGGCGGACATTTTCAAAATCTAGGGCGAAAATAATAAGATATACACTAAGACTAACACAATAGTACACAACAATAAATTATAGATTACTAAGTTATAACTTTTTTAAGGAAAAGTATATCTCGGTCCGCGATGGAATTTCTTTTTTTTAACAGTGTAATACCAACCCCTAGTGTATTGCATTATAAATGTAAATTACTGCTTTATACTTAGCGTACTATGCTTACGTCTGGTGTGCTTCATATCCAGAATCAGAATACATATTCTTTTTCTACAAACAGTTAACGAATTTCGGTAAACGCACTGTTGAACAGGTCAACGAACTATTGTCTCAGTAACGATCACGTGAAAAAGCTAGCGACAATAAAAAGTTCTTTTATGTAATAAGTTTGAAAACCCAAAATTATCTTAAAACCGTTAAATAATGAATAGCTTAAGAATAAATAAGTATTTATTAATACTTGGTGAACACATACTACTTAAGTAGCATCTGGTAGGTTATTACTTGCTTATAACTGGTAATTGTAGTTTCTATTATCATTTTCATTTTCAATCGGCTGTGAAATACGAAGGTTCTTCAAGACGCTTTATTTTGAATAATATTGCCATTTCACTCTTAGTGTTATTTATCTATTTGTCTTTATCTTTAGAAGGAAGAACTATTAATAGAGCTTGATATAGAATTGGAAAAATTAATCAAGTTAGACTTGGTTAATCTGATCTGATATAAACAGGCATTCAATAAAAAAATACTTAATAATAATGCGGCGGCGGTTTTGTATTTTAACAACAAAAGGCGAACACATAACGGCGTCAAGACAAAATATACAGCTGTATTTTCAAATCTTTTCAACTGTAATCGAAATGTTGATGTCGAGATTACCCTGTAAGTCACTGCGCGTCTTATACTTTGTAAATCCCACCAAAAATCCAGGATCCAGTCAAATGCATGCACCAATCACGGCGTATATGCTCCGGCAGAGCTCAGATTTGATATGATATTAGGAGCAAAATATGATACAAAAGTAAGTGGAGAACATAAATACGAATACATAATAATTTACGAGCAATATAACTTTTAGGAAGAAAAATCCACCAATATTCATAATGTTTTTAAATAAATAATTACATAATACATGTCTTATTCAAACCATACCCTTTCAATTTAACAAAAACGGGTCAATCATGGAACTAAAATTGATTGTCAGTGGTTGATAAAGAAACAATGTTTTGCACTTCAACAATACTTGATATATTATACCCAGTGATTTACCAAATTACCTTCTATCGGTCGCGATTTTTTAAAGGTCTACAAAGTTTTATCCCCGGAACCCACCCTAAAGTAAATAGACTTTTCTACCAAATATACCTTGGGAAGCGCCATAGTGTACTATTCATATTCAACCGTAACTTCTAGGCAATTTTCACATTGCCTAAGGTGAACGATTAAAACGTCCGAATTTCACCTCATCAATTATTCGTGATTATATGACGAATTTCAAACGACGGCATCCATTCGGTTGAAGTTAAACTTTGTAGATCAACGAAAAATTGGAGTACGTTTTTTACTAAAATGCTTAATATTTACATTCGCCTAGTCATTTTATTGATAAGGCATGATGCTCATAATGCACAACACGTAAGAAGTTATGACGTCATTGTTTATTTCAATATTGACGTCATTTAACTAAATATATCCGATGTTACAAAAATCAACTATCATTTAAGACTAACAGATGTTGTCGGTTACACTTCTTTAAGAACAAAACCACAAATGCAAAAGATACTGCTTATCTTCAATCGAAAAGATTTAATAAAAAATAAATAAGAATTGATCGCTAGCGCTGCATGCAATTTTCTCGCGAACGTAAACTTTAGATAAACCTTTTAATATCTGCAGTTCTCTGCGAATTCATTCGTACGAACTTTAAACATCACGAAGCATTTGAACGAATTTTATAAAACAGGGCACTGAATACTTTACTTTGCCATAGAGCAATTATTCCCAAATATATCAAGTGTATGCATTAGGAAATATTGTTTGATTTAAAATAAGTTTCAAATGTTTACATTAAAGAAAGAAGAAGTGTAAATTGAGTTTGTGGATTTTTTATGAAGAAACTGAACTAAAATCAAATGAAGCAAAACGAGAAATGCCACCACACTTAATACGCATACAATATATAAGTTATGTTAGAAAGCATTTCCCTAACAATGGTAGAGTATAAGTCCAAACACAATTATATTATTGTATGCAGCTTTATTAATGTGAGTATATAACAACTTTACGTACATTCACATTCTAAATGTTAAATATGAAATAAAAAGTTAAAGTCCATTCCTTTTCTACGACCATTCCAGTTCCATAATACCATTATTAATAATATTTAGAAGAAAAACACAGTGTTTAACATATGTTTCAGGACCACCAGATCCACCGACGGAATTCCATGTAATTGAGGAGTCTATCGGAGAAACACAAGCAATACTAACATGGATACCTGGATTTAATAACGGTTTAAGTCAAACATTTCATTTATCGTATGGAACAATGATTGAACTCGCAACCATAACTCAAGTGAATATTTCTCATAACGAACTCGAAAAAAGCATAAACTTTACCATTAACAAATTGCAACCTGAAAAGCAGTACTATGTGGAACTTTTTGCTTCTAATGCCGAAGGGAATTCCATGACAATCAACGCAACATTTACAACATTGGTGCATCTTGTTAGTAAGTAATACAGCTCTATATTCCATAGAATTAAATTCACCACTATGTCAACTAACGTTCCTGAATTCAAGACTGTTATATTTATTTATTACATGTATCGTAAATAGCTATACGTTTTTCATCCAAAAAGGCTACTTTATCGTATACATAAAGTAGCCGGAAGTAACGTAACTCAGCTCTGTCCGTGCTATTTGTATTTTCAATCACTTTAGAGAGTATCAATTATGCGTTATTTTCAGTCATAATAGGTGTGTTTTTCTTTTTCGATATTTCTTTGCTCCAATCGAAATCTGTGATGTGAAGGTCATTTAATGGATAGTGTAAACAATTATATGATGGTTTCATTATTTTTCCCAGTTTTCCATCTAAAAACACTAATTTTATCATTGTTTTACCCTACGATATCGCAGATCAAATGATTTGCGTTTTTAACGTGTTGGGTTTAAATAGTATTCCCAGTTTTGCATATAAACAACACTAATTGTATCATTAATTTATTTTACGATATTGAAATTGCATAAAAAATACATTTAAAGAAGTATGTTGGTTTTAGAGGGGTGCGAACCAACGCTGGTTAAGTTACGAAACAATACCTTTAGATAATCAATACCTTAACCTCTAGACTACCAAGACGTTCTTACAGTGATGATATATTTTTACATCTTAAGCATGCATTGATAATATCACGTGATCAACAACCAATCAATCAATCATTATACAACACATTTTTAAGTTTAGAATACAAACATAATAATCGATAATAAATATTTGAATATAATACATGCAAACATAAATTCTTTGAACTTAAATATGTCATTTGCGACAAAAGATAACTTAATTAATGTATTGCAATGACTTACACGTAATATACGTCGTGATATAGGAAATATTTTCTGATATTTATTTACTACGCGTTTTTATCTTTTCCTTATAGTTAATTACATTTCTGAACGATTTTTCATTAAGCATTTCAATTAACTTGCTATCAATAACATGTCGTGGTAACTCTGACGTTTATTAATAACGAATTCTTAAAAATTATGTTTCCTTTGTTGGTTGTCTTGCAGGAATGAGTTTCTTGTTGGTACTCTTTTCTTTGCGGCATCCAAGAAGCTGATTGTGACGTTTTGACTGCTGAGCTAGTTCCTGTAGTTATTTGGTTTTGTTGATAAGATACGTTTTTGTTTTGTCTATTGTTGCGAATATATACACGTTTTTTGTTTGTTTGTTTTTAAGATCTAATGGGTCCATCAGCTGCTGTAATTGGAGGATCAATCGGAGGTGTCATTTTCGCAATGTTGATTGTTGGGGGCGTTATTTTGGGCGTAATGAAATTCAGAAAAATCGGTAAATAATTAAATTAAACGTTTTCCTTCACACATTAGTTAACTTAATGGCTTGAAAAAATGGCAAAGTTTACTATTGAATTAAAAATTAAGTTTTCGCCAGCTATAAAAACGTTTTTAATATTACTATCATTACAATGCAGTTATAATCTGCAAAGCCACATTACCTGGTTGTATGGTATCCAAATGATAATTTAACATCCATACGGTTGCCATAACAAACTGTACATTTGGTGCATCGGTGAAAGAAAAAGCACGTTTAAGTTATGAGTTTTACGTCAGGCTCTTATTATGCCCCTTTCGAAGAAGAGGGGTATACTGCATTGCACATGTCGGTAGGTCAGTCGGTCGGTCGGTCCGTCGGTAGTCCACAGGTTGACCGAGTGATAACTCAAAAATTTCTAAACGTATGGTCAATAAACTTAACATGAAGGTTGAGCCTGCCCAGTAGATGATCCCTATTGATTTTGAAGCTCATCGGGTCAAAGATCAAGGTCACAGTCACCTTTAATGGTAAAAGGTTATCTGAGTAAAAATCGACAATGCCTGCACCCATGGCCCTCAAACTTGAGTTGAAGGTTGGGCCTGACCATTAGATGCCCCCAATTGATTTAAGGGGTCATTGGGTCAATGGTCAAGGTCAGAGTGACCTTGAATGATAAAAGTTTGTCCGAGTGATAACTCATCAATGCCAGCACGCATGGCCCTCAAACTTGACTTGGAGGTTTGGCCTGACTAGTATATGACCCCTATTGATTTTTGGGGTCAAAGGTCAAGGTCACAGAGACCTTGAAAGCAAACTCGACAATTCCGGACATTTGGTCATCAAACTTGACATGAAGGTTGGACCTGGCCAGTAGATGACCCCTTTTGACCTTGGCGGTCATCGGACCAAAGGTCAATGTCACAGTTACCTTTAACAAAAAAAAAAAAAAAACCAAATCTTCTCCAAATGATATCTTAACATTGCCTGAACCTATGATCATCAAACTTGACATAAAAGTTGGGCCAGACCTGATTTTAGGAGTCATCGGGTCAAAGGTCAATGTCACAGTGACTTTAAATGCGAAAATGTTGTTCGAGTGCAACTCGACAATGCCTGCACCTATGGCCCTCAAACTTGACATGGGTTTGTGTCTGGTCTGTAGATGACCCCTTATGATTTTAGGGGTCATCGGGTCAAAGTTCAAGGTCGCAGTGCCCTTGAACGAAAACAGCTTGTCTCTGTGATAACTTGACAATGCCTGCATCCATGGCCCTCGAACTTGACATTTAGATTTTTGGTGACCATGGATCATGGTCATAACACACTCATAACACACTCTTTCCTCATACTTTGAATGGTCAAAACTGCCTCAACGGCATCCGATGTCAGTGACAAATCAGCTTTCATTTCGGTCCTTGCATATTTCATTCAATTGTCCATATAATTCTGACATCATGGCGCTCAGGGGGCGGGGGGAGGCATAATGTTTGACAAACATCTCTTGTTTCAAATCATATCAGTCAGCAGAAAAATATAAAATATATCTTAAATGAAACTTTAAGATATATATAGCAACCACCCAAATTACAAAAGGGTGAAACTATGCAACCATGAACGTTTTAGTAACTAGTAATTGATATATGATGAACAGTTTCTTTATTATTGCTATATTTGTATAGGTGAAAGCTTGATTGTTGGTTTTTAAGACCAATGTCAAAAACCTAAATTTACGAGCGCAATGACGCTAAACTTTCACCCTCGTACCATAATGTACTATATTTCTAACCCTAAACAGCGTAATTGTGATATTTTCCGTATTTATTTATGTCCACAACTATGGTGTAAAGAGCAACATGATTTTTATAGAAAAACACACAAAAAGTAGCTAAATGAACTACATAATTATAATAATGTGAATTAAATTGATGAGTACGATGATTACAAAATGATTATACCGTGACATCAAAGAGACATATATTTGGTTGCAAGACACCTATTTTGTCCTACAACTGCCGTATAAAATCGCTATAAAGTCGTGATTACTTGAACTTGGCCAAGGTCGAAAACACATTTAACCGTGAGTGTCCTTTGAATTTCTGTCTCATACCTGCTGTGTAACTGTTGTATGTCATATGACAAGGGCAAAGAAGGAATTGTACCTTTAACCAGGATTGAGCTTGTCCTTTTTGAATTGCTATAATAAATAATGATAACGATGTTATATAAGTAATATTTACTAAATACAACAACTACCCTAGTTCCTAATACACAACGAGCGCTCAAAATATCTGCATTCTATCAGTACGTTACTTATTGCATGGTGAGAGCTATGCATACCAGTAACATGAAATGACATTTATCAATGAACAAGAAAAAGTCCTAAAGCATGGTACAAGTTAAGGGGACTGTACCCATTTTCTGATTCATAAGTTATCTACTTTCCGTCATCGGAGTGGATTATACGTTTCCCCTTCCCCTTCATCCGTACACTCCGCTACAATAACGCAATAAGTATGCAACCTAGGTTATTTAACTTGGTATGTAGAAAGAAGACTGTTAGGTTATTTAACAATACATTAATTGTGGTTTCTATGACAACTAAAGTAGTCATAAACAACATTTTTACTGGATTATGCTGTAACTTAAATGTATGCAATGATGATAAATACTACTTTGTAATGAATATACGGTCCTAAGGCAATAACACATGTTTTTTTTGTGAGAAAAAAATTGTGGTTGCAATGGCAACGAAAGTAGTGAAAACTACATTTGTTTAATTGTTCGTTGAATAACTCAAAAAAGTATATAAAAATACATTCATGAAAGTCAGTTCGTATTTAGAGGGCATTTATGGATTTATGTACGTTTATCTTTTTTCTAACAAAAAAATAGTTGCTGCTTTAGCAACAAGAAAACGTGAAAATACCACTCATATATGATAGAGACACATAAAGCAAATTGGCATGTGGTTTTATTTCTTCGTAAGACAAAACTGTGGCTGCCATGACAACAAAACCATTGAAAATATCGCTCAAATCTATATTAAAATAATACCTCATCAACATATATACGTATATATTAAAAATTAGATTACAACATGATATGGCATACGATTGTGTACATGATATATGAAAAACGGATTAACACGAAAGTGGGGCTTGTATTGGTTATCACCGAATAGTTTTCGTGAACACTTAAATGCGAAAGAATTAACACTGGACTAAACTTGAAATACATGTAATTGATAATTTCTTTTCTTAATTACAGGCCAAAAGAAAGACAGAGAAATATTGGCAGACAATCAGTGAGTACATTGCTTTTTTCGGTATCCCAGCCTTTACATTTTACCAAGGTGATGTGTAAGACACTAAACCAAACCTTTAATGGCGTTTTTTAAATTTCTTCGAACGTAGTAAATACATTTATCAAAAAGGTAATTCGACACTAGTGTGTTGTCATCTGTAGCTGTTTAAAACAATCATTATTTTTTTGTTTGTTTTGATACAATACCGTATTCTCAGTTAATTCGTCAAACAAATGTTCATAGATGGATATTGGAGCACCTCAGCGAGTAGTTTTCTCCATACGTAATTAAATGAAATGAAGAAAATTATCAAAATGAAATAGATCAGCAGTTACAAAACTACATACGAGGATCAAGAATAAAGTACACTTATACACTAAAATAATAGACTTTACATTTTAATATATCACAGAAATCTTTATAACCTGTTTCCTTGACGTGCCGAATTTCATTCAGGTATATTCAATGTGCTTGATGAAGTAATATTTACAAATATGTGAGGCAGAGCTCCACGGCACAACCAAATGACGTTGAAATCAATACAGTTACTTTCTATATATGTAAATAAGATATGACAAAAGACAAGTATTTGTCTAAACAATAAACTTTTGTAAAGTTACACCCATCACGCAGTTACTTTTCGTAAAACATAGCATATTAAGCTCAATATGTTGAAAGAACGTCGTTATTTCACGTATATTTTAAATTGCGCTTTGAGGTTAATGTTTCATTGATGTCAAAAAGCAGGATTTCTCAATGATATCCTGAAAATACGACATAAATATTATTGTTATCACTCCTCATATATTTACTTACCAGAATTTTAGTAGAGGTGAGAATTTTACGAAAATAGTAAAACTTGTTCCTGCCGTACACATTCTCACGTGATCAATTTCTGTAAATCACTTCAGTTATAAAGGAATAATTTCCAGAAAAAATGGTTCCAATTAGTTAATTATTTGTATATCATACCAATATTGCACAAGTGCATTCAGTCAAAAAGCGTAACATACGCATTTACATATGTTTAATCAACAAACTATTTAAATAGAACTTGCTTTTAAACCGTGTGCCCCGTCTTAAAGTAAATTCATTTAGTCTGTTTGATTTGCATCATCTTTAAAAGAATGCTTTAATTGATATAATCAGAAACATTATGAAACAAGGCAAAACTCTTTATAACGTTTTAAGAAAATCTGCGTATTTTATAGCTCTCGTGCTTTATAACAATTTCATGGAATATATATAACTACTGACAATACTACTAATTAGGTTATTTCGTATTGAAGGCTATCACGTTATGGTTTAAATCAGTTCTTATCCATTTGTGTGTGATCACGGAAGTACTGAATATGATAAATGAACTCTTGTGACCTTTTAAATTAGCTTGGAATGGCCACAATTGTCTTTGTATTTTCTTTGTTATGAATATAAAAAGTGAATAATGATAATTTACTGTTGATTAAATAATTTCTACAGAATAATGTTTACATTTCCTTTTCATGTTGATGAGGTTTGCTAAAATGTTTTATTGTAATGATATTTATCTTATTTTCACCAGAAAACATCACATGATATATATTCAAGGTGCCATGAGGGTCAAGTCATAACCAATGTGATAACTAATTCTTTAATATTTTCTTCTCACATACTTTTTCCAGACGAGAAGATGCTCTTCCTCATTACATCAACGGGGATGCTGGTACGTTTTATTTTTTTTTACAATATCAAAATAACTTTTTGTTAAATTCTTCTTTTTTCCGAACACCACCTATTAAGATTTGTTTCAGATGTTTAGAATGTATAAATAGTCTTGAGTTTCTGGGAATGCGTTCACGTACTTGATAAAACTTAACAGTAGATTACATACATTGCCTTTTTGCCATCTTTATTATTTTAAGTCGAATTCAACTATTTTTAAGATGTGTACAATTAAATTTAAAGTAGTAAATTAATAGTATATATCAATTAAATTAGGGCACTCTGTGATGCACACAAACATCATATTTAAAAACAATTATGACTTTATAGTCCAGCAGCTAAATGGCTATTTTTGCTGAACCTTGCATCGGAGTATATAAAAAATGTTTTTAGCCTTTTAAGAAGTTTAGACCCCCTTGTTAAGGAATCGGTTTGATGGCCTCGCGCCATCCTTGGGGAAATCGAGATATTCAAGATGGCGGCCAAGATGGACGCCAATTTGTACCAAAATCAACAGTTGGCTTTTACTTTTGTGTCCATGCTTTGATTCTAGTGCAAATCTATACTTTTATGGTTTCTGAATATATAACGATGAATTCTAAAATATTTCACACCATATTTAGGCCATCATGGCGTCCAATATGGCCGCCAAAACAAAACAAAACTGTCTTATTCGTTCTTTTTTGTTGCAAACCATCATGTTGGTTTGTTTTAACATTTACAATACATGTGTACCATATCTATTGGAAAAAAATAAAATATAGTCACAAATTTACCAAGATGGCGTCCAAAATGGCCGCCATAACAATCTTGATGGCCGCCCGAATACCGCAATTTAATAAATTATGGACAAACCTGTATAAAATACATTTTTTTTTTACAACGCATAAGATCATAATTACTTGACGTATAATTTAATTTATTTCATATAAAGCAATAACATGGCCAATATGGCGTCCAATATGGACACGGAAATATTGTAAAATGATAAAAAAAACTATCAAAAATAATGTATATTTGTTTTGTTTACAGTGTTTTTCAATCGGGAAAGCCATTTATTAAATTTCTATGCTTTCACAATGTTTGCTTATATGATTTGCTGATTTAAATTATATATCTTGAAGACTTTACGGCTAAACACACCCAAAAATATTCACTAAGCTGCACCAAGTTCGTCTTCATAATCTGTCAATGAAGAAAGCGATGTTGATTTAGCCTTTGAATATCTTTTTTGATTGATGTTATAGAATCCTTCGACTGTGTGGAATTCAATTGAACTTTTTGAAAGGTTTAAGGGTGAAAGAGGTGTAATACTGACCCAAAGATATAGTATTGCCTCGTTGACTGAACGATTTGGTGACGATCTGCTAGTTTTAACAGCACCTTGTGTTGAAAGTATAGTCGTATTTAAAGCAAACGCCCGGCAATGTTGAAAGTTGTCAACGACAACGATGAATTAGATATAGATATAGGGATTAAAAAAGAACCAAAACATATCGTTCGCGAAAGAAAAGACAAAACAACGTATAACATATGTTTGCAGAAACAAACAATAAAAAGTCAGTTGAGTCAAACGGTAATGAAATTTTTATCTCATGTGTCTACAAAACTCTATGGCACTCCAGCAGCATATCTAATTAGGAGCATCGTGACCAGTATTTTGACCAATTTTCCAACTCCACTTTCAATAGCACCCTGTGTTAAAATTTGAAATTCAAAGGCACTAGTAAACCAAAAAACCTTTTTGAAGTACCCTGTACCTATGACGAGGTATTGCAACTTACAAAAAAATCAGAAGCAGTAGCAGCCACTTTACCTGAAACTCTTCAGGGAATAGCAGACTGCTCAGATGGATTAGTTCAGGTGGATAATTTTGATGCGGACATATCTTCACAGAATGAGAAATTATCAACACATTTTCTTGCAATGCTTGTGACACAGCCTACTTCCGAAGAAAATAATGGAGACGATGGCAACGTGATATGACGTGTCGACAAGAGTGATATGGCAAACCTAATTAATTTTGAAATCAACGTCGAACATTATAATGGACCAAAGAAGGTTGACTGAAGGCCAGTTAAATCACCATTAAAGAAAGTAATGCCCTTGAAAGTATTAGCAAAAATGGCAATATCTTACAAGACGAGCAAATAAGATTGGTTTTGATTTTTTTTAATAATGTAAATGCATCAGAGTCGTGTTCAGAATTCAATGGGTATAACAAGCAACTATTGTTGGGAACAAGGTAACACAAGAAGACAAAAAAACAAAGCAGTATACTTGCCTTTTATTGCCAAAACTCCATCTGATCCAGACACAATTAAAGCAAAAAAACCTTTGAGAAAAGCCAAGCTTGTAGCCACCAGGTCCGGTCAAGACTACACAATATATATGGGAGATTTACAACTGTACAGGATAGCTCTTAATGACATATGGCCAAACCCAGATCAGTACAGCAATGTTGTTCTACGTTTAGGGAGAATGCATCCACTTATGAGTTTTGTAAGAAGCATGGGAGCTCAAATTAAAGGGAGCGGACTTGTAGAATTGTTGGTTTCTACATTCGATGGGGTTCTGAAGATGTTATCGGGAAAAACTTTTCACAAAATATACGGGCCTTACGTAAGCTATCAGAAAAACTACTGAGAGAAACATTTCAAGTAGAAATATAGACAACATGAGTGACCTAAATAAGACTCTTGCAGACTTATTATTTGAAAGTAGAACATGCAAATTATAAATAGACTGTGTTATTAAGACGGCGTTAATCATGATACTATACATAAAAGCTGAAAGAGAAAATGACTTGGATCTGCATTTTGCATAAAGTCCATGATTCCCTACTGCTTTGCAGCAGAGCACATGCATTATGCTAGATATTGCCTCTTCTATTTACGATATATGAAGTCAATGCTTGTTTCATGTAGGAAAAAGTAGCGCGTGGTAATGTTCTAAAAATGATAGAGTGTTCCTGTGAGTCACAGAGTCCATGCAACACTCTTCGTTGCAACCATGCGCGGTTATCATGTACAATGTTTTGCAACTGTCAAGGGTAAGAAATTTGTTGCAATGAGCAAACAAACAGAAAATAAGGCTTTAAATAACCTAATTGAAAAACAATAAAAAATGTGACTTTATATTACTATTTGCAATAGATATTGCACACATGTATTGTAAATATTAAAACAATCCAAAATAATGGTATTTGCAACAAAATAGAACGAATCAGGCAGTTTTGTTTTGTTTTGGCGGCCATATTGGACGCCATGATGGCCTAAATATGGTGTGAAATATCTTAGAATTCATCGTTATATATTCAGAAACCATAAAAGTATAGATTTGCACTAGAATCAAAGCACTGACACAAAAGTAAAAGCCAATTGTTGATTTTGGTACAAATTGACGCCATCTTCAATATCTCGATTTCCCCAAGGATGGCGCGATGCCATCAAATGGATGCCTTAACTAGGATGTCTAAGCTACTTAAAACACCAAAATCATTTTCTATATACTCCGATGCAAGGTTCTCGACTTCCGCTGCTGGACTATAAGCAACAAGATACATACAATTCATTATTTTTTATTCAAAATATCTTAAAATGATTTTACATTTTTCTCTCGTTTCATTTTATTTTTCTTTGTTCCGTCTCTTTTTCCATCCGACTATACTCTCCATGCACATTTTTGCTTCGGTATATACCGGAACATTTTTTGAGTATAAACTATTAAACTTGTAGGCGAATCACAACAATCAACTGTGTTTTGCCACTATATATTTTGTTAAATACTACTTGAAGCAAAAATACATACCAATATAGCTATGCAGTTATTGTTATTGTTAAAAGCTCTGTTTTTCTTGAATATAAAAAATCCCCACAAGCTTCTGTCGATGGTCACTATTGAAATTAATACTGCGTTGTCGAGTCGCTAATGTGTTTGGTTTATATCCTTCCGAGACCATAACTTTGCTTCGTGGTTTTGTAATATCATTGTATTCTTAAAAGTGTAAAGTGAATGCTACACGCGAATTCTGCCAATAGTAATTACATTAATGACTACTTTATAAATCATATTTTTGTATACACGACAGACCCTCTATTAGTTTTTAGTGTGATATTTATATCGGTTTGCACTCCAGTTCCATAACAAAATAACGCATTATGTAAAAATCTGAAGATGAGGGGGGTCGAAGGAATATCCCCGAGATGTTCCATTCTTGTCTGGTGTATAGCTAGTATTCTATGCAAATATAAAATTTTGACGATATAAGCTTTTGTATATTAAGTGATTGATGATTTTGGAGAATTAACCATTTTCAATTTTACGTAGCTTATGTACATTTCACCTTCATGTAAGTATATTGTAACAACATGAATGGTATCAATATAAATTGTCTACAAAATCATGATATTTCATACAAATCAAATGGAAAGTGTTTTTTTTAAAGAGGTTATTTAAAAAGAGTAAATTTTGGCAGCCAAAGTCTTCGCCTGTAATGTCATTGCTTTCCGTTGACCTCATTAGTTCCTGTAATCAAGCTTGTACATCAATCTTATTTTTTCAAACATTTTATTAGAAGAATCTGATATTTTTTTCAACCCGTTAAACACAAATTGTAACCAAATTTCAAAGTGTTAATCAGTTTAAAGGGGCTAATCACCGTATGATGAATTAGCGAAAACAAAAGAAAATTGTCGAAAACTGACATAAACTTAATATCGATGTGTACAATGTATTGAAACTAACTAACTGAAGTACCACATAGTTTGCAATTAATTTCAGTTTTTTCGTATGTTCTATTAAAATAGATTACTTGGTATGTCTACCTACTAGAATTTATTCCTATGCGTGACTGGCTAGTCGATGTTATAACGTTATATTACAAAGTTATATTTTTAGGTATAGATAGCTTAAATTTTCCGATTGTTAAGGATAAGCCTTCGTAGTTTTTTACATTTTAGTATTTTGTTTTTACAATTATGATATCAAAGAGTAAAACATTTTATTAAATAATTGTCCTGAGATTCGTTACAAAAAAGAAACTTTTTTGGTGCCAATCTGGTGTACAGTCCATTTTAAGCAAAGTACAATAAATGTTTGAATATGCATAAGCTGAGTTTCTGAAAAATGCAAGAGACATTGTAATAATGATTGGTACACAAGTGTCGTCAAGCATCGGAGCTATTGTTTAAAGAAATATTTATTAATGATTGATTTTGCCATTTCATGATTATTTTCAAAATTTCCTTCAGCCGTATTACGCCGATTCGATATTGGTCGACATACCGACGTTATTGATGGAAAGTAGCCTCTTCAATGATAGGTGCGGTATGCTTCGGTGCTTAAAGTTGACAATAAAAGCATCGAAATTATATGTTCGATAACATAGCTACAATTAAACGGTATCACTTGTGTACTAGAGTATATATTAAAACAATCTAGTAAGATTTTACCAAATAATTAAATTTGCGGTTTCAATAAGTTTTTTTGATATATTATTATGGGAATAAATGAATCTTAATATTAGGAAGAAATCAAGAATGTGGTGTTTCATGTGCACACTATTTCCATAAAAATTAATATGTCCATTTTTTGCATGTTATTGATATAATGAAAAGGCTTTAAATTTCTTTAATCTAGTTGTGGTACTCAATATGAATTTCGAAATAAGGCAACACCAAATTGATAACTTGTTCATCGGATTTTTTCCAAATAATAATGGGGCGAGAGAGCGAAATAATAATAAAAATATTTGTTTTGCATTTAACAAAAAAGAAGAGCGAGTGAAGAGCGAACACACATATATATATATATATATATAGTCATTAAACTCACTTTTGCTCACATTTTATTTACTTATTAACTAAACAATGATACTGTAAACAGTACAAGGATAACATCTAGTGAAAGAATGATAACACTAAAAGATGATTATATACAATTATTAGTTTTGAGATCAAACAAATGCTATTTGAGATCAAGCAAATGTATTTCTTTAAACTATTTCATAAATGAGAGAACTCAAAACCACAGTTTTCCAGTTTTTTAAACCTTTTTGAACAGTTTTTTTTTCAAAATACCCTATGCTTGGCTAAATTAAAGCCTTGACTTAAGCGCCAATGGTCACAGCCTCCTGTCTTCCCAATTGCATATCCAAATCTATAAACTAGGTTTTCCACTATTCCTTAGGAAAACTTGTTTAAAAATTATTTTCTATTAAAATTCATTGTCATATCTTATGCCATGGAAATGACTTGACAAGGTGACTTGAAAATAACTCACAAAATGAATATAGG